>NW_025334743.1:0-220732 GCF_014858855.1 Bufo gargarizans | reverse complement strand
GGGTCCCACTGAAGTGAATGGGTCCGCATCCCACCTGCAGAAAATGCGGATTGGATGCGATAAAAAATAGATTTGTGTGAATGAGCCCTTACAATGATTTAATGCTGTGGGTCCCTGCGAGACCTGGAATCTATTGAATTGCACCGACAGAGGAGCAGAGTTCAGAAGAGAAACTGCCACACGTTGCGAGTTTGAACTGGCTCTTCTCTGTCTGGTCTAAGGTTATACCTGCTTGTATTGTCAAGTTTGATTTTATGCGTTTTTTTTTTTTTTTTTTTTTTTCAATTTTTATGTATATGCTTTTGTCTCCATATAGAAACCCCATTCAAATTTCAACGACAGAAATGACAGTCTTTCAATGTTTTGATGTGTAGTCAATTTCACCAAAAGTACAACACATTCAGACATAATTCTGAAATAACTATTTTGTTGCTACTTAGGGCAGCATAAAATCAATAACAGATTCCTTTAGGCTACTTTCACACTAGCGTTCGGGCGGATCCGTTCTGAACGGATCCGCTCATATAATGCAGACGGAGGCTCCGTTCAGAACGGATCCGTCTGCATTAATTATGTAAAAAAAAGCTAAAGTGTGAAAATAGCCTGGGACGGATCCGTCCAACTTTCAATGTAAAGGTCAATGGGGGACGGATCCGCTTGAAGATGAGCCACATTGTGGCATCTTCAAACGGATCCGTCCCCATTGCTTACATTGTAAGTCTGGACGGATCCGCACGGATCCGCACGCCTCTGCGCGGCCAGGCGGACACCCGAACGCTGCAAGCAGCGTTCAGCTGTCCGCCTGTCAGTGCGGAGGCGAGCGGAGCGGAGGCTGAACGCCGCCAGACTGATGCAGTCTGAGCGGATCCGCTCCATTCAGACTGCATCAGGGCTGGACGGCTGCGTTCGGGTCCGCTCGTGAGCCCCTTCAAACGGAGCTCACTAGGCGGACACCCGAACGCTAGTGTGAAAGCCGCCTAAAACAGTCGTTTTCCCTCATCTAGAATAATAAAAATAGTTTTCCATGCTGTTTTTAGCTCCATTTATGTACAGGTTCCATGATTCATTTCAGTATGCAAGACGTAAGAGGTGACTTGCTTTTCTGCAGCCCTTTACTTTCTCCCTGCTCATCTACTGGCATGGAATAGGTTAGATATAGAGAGATTAGACAAAATCATTTCTACCCAAACAAGGATTTGCAAGCAGTCTGTGTGTTTGTGGTGTGAGCTTGAATGTCCTGTGATTACAGCAGCCTTCGAGCAGCGCGATGCCCCTGTGATATAACCGGAAATGGTGTAAGTGGAGTGGCAAGAGTTAATTTGTGCTTGCAATCCTTGTAGAAAATGTTACTGTCCTGGAGTTTCGCTATACAGTAGTTGTAACATGACTGGCAACTACCATATATCAACTTCTTTTAGTGAATTAGGAAAAATAAAATGTCTGCAGCACAGAACACCAATCTTCAAAGGAAAAGGCTTTAGAAAGATATAATGCATAAGTCTGAAAGCACTATGATTTAGGCCTCTTTCACACTTGCGTTGTCCGGATCCGGCATGTACTCCACTTGCCGAAATTACACGCCGGATCCGGAAAAACACAAGTGAACTGAAAGCATTTGAAGACGGATCCGTCTTCAAAATGCGTCAGTGTTACTATGGCACCCAGGACGCTATTAAAGTCCTGGTTGCCATAGTGGGAGCGGCATACTTACAGTCCGTGCAGCTCCGGGGCGCTCCAGAATGACGTCAGAGCGCCCCATGCGCATGGATGACGTGCCATGTTGATCACGTCATCCGTGTGCGTGGGGCGCCCTGATGTCACTCTGGAGCGCCCCGGGAGCCGCACGGACGGTAAGTATACTGCTCCCCCGCTCCCCACTACACTTTACCATGGCTGCCAGGACTTTAGCGTCCCGGCAGCCATGGTAACCATTGAGAAAAAGCTAAATGTCGGATCCGGCAATGTGCTGAAACGACGTTTAGCTTAAGGCCGTATCCGGATTAATGCCTTTCAATGGGCATTAATTCCGGATCCGGCCTTGCGGCAAGTCTTCAGGATTTTTGGCCGGAGCAAAAAGCGCAGCATGCTGCGGTATTTTCTCCGGCCAAAAAACGTTCCGGTCTGGAACTGAAGACATCCTGATGTATCCTGAACGTATTTCTCTTCATTCAGAATGCATTAGGATAAAACTGATCAGGATTCTTCCGGCATAGAGCCCTGACGACGGAACTCTATGCCGGAAGAAAAGAACGCAAGTGTGAAAGAGCCCTTAAAGTTTAACATTAGTGAAAACAGTTCTAATTAGACATTAGTTGTTCTGTGGACCTTGCAGTCATGATTTTAGTATTTACAGCATGCAGATTTCTAGGTAGTACCAGAAAGTAATAGCAGTAAGTGGCCAAGATTCGCCGAATGAGTATTTAGCAAATTAAGGACGAAGCCCATTTTGGTCTTAATTCGCAACTCCATTTTTCTAATCTGACATGTATCACTTTGTGGTAATACCTTTGTAACGTATCCAAGCGATTCTGACATTTATTTTACTTATTGTAGTTTGTTAGCGGCAAATTTGGGAAGCTTTGTTTTGTGTTTTCATCTATAAAAAAAAAATCTGAGATGGAATTCTTTTTTTTGTTGACTGAGCTTTTTTGTGCTTGACAAGCTGTTTCTATTGGTACTACTTTTGGTTACATTTGGCTTTTTGATTGCTCTGTATACCATTTTTGGGAGGTAAGCGTGGCAAAAATTGCTATTCTGAATTTCTGACAATCTTTTTTATTTAATTTTTTTATGGGGTTCACCATACTGTATATACCGTATATGATATAACTTTATTCTGCAGGCTGATATGATTATGGTGATGGCAGGTTTATATCGGTTTATTTCATGTTTTGCTACTTCTTCATCATAAAATCAAATGTTTATTAAAATATTTTTTCCTTGTATTGCCACATCAAAGACTTTTTTTTTCCGTCAACATAGCTGTGTGAGGGCTTGGTTTTGCGGGACAGGCTATAGTTTTTATTGGTATCACTCTGTGGTATATACAACCTTTTGATGTGATGATTCTTTTATAGATTGGGTAATTACAGATGCAGTGATACCAAATATGGCTACTTTCATATCTGCGTTTTGCTGTACGGTTGTGATATCCGGCAGGGGTTCTCAAAACGCTTCTATTATAATAATACAACCAGCTGCATCTGTTCAGAACGGATCCGGATGTATTTTTATCGAAAATGAAGAAACCAGATCCGGCACTAAAACCGTTGTAAGTCACTGGGCGCCAGATCTGGTACCATAATTTACATGGTTTTTGGTGCCGGATCCGGCTTCTTCAGTTTTCCATCCCGGACACAAAAACGCTGCTTTGGGAACGCAGCAAACTGGAACAGAATACATTCTGATGCACTCCATTCCGGTTTATTCAGTTTTGTCCCCATTGACAGTTTTTTTTTACTGTATTGTACTGTCAATTTTATTCTGACATTTTGCCTAATCAGACCCTGCCTCTGGTAGGCTTCCGTACGTGGCACACCTGAAGGCCTTTTAAGGTCTCTGGCTGCCATGGCAACCATTGAGACCCAGCAATAGCATTTTGGGGCCTAATGGGAAAGAGAAGGGAGATTACGCTCTCTGTACACCCCTTAGGATGCCGTGGTCAGTATAAACTGCTGCATCTAAGAGGTTAAATGACCGGGAACGGCTCTAGCACCAATCTCAGCCATTGCAGCTGGGTGTTAGCTGTATGTAACAACTAACACTGGCTGATGATGTAGGCGACATTTTTCCTAAGGTGCTGCAATATCCATGCCGTAAATGTATGGCATGGTGCTTTAAAACTGTTGTCTCATGTCAGCACAATTGCATTGAGCATGTAGAGAAAGTTAATACAAAGCACGTACTAATGTATTGTGATTGTCCATATTCCCTCCTTTGCTGGCTTGATTCATTTTTCCCATCACATTATACACTGCTCATATCCGGGGTTATGGCCACCACTGCAGCGCAGATATGAGGTGGTCAGGATGGGAGCTGCTGCACATACATCCATATGCACTCTCCCACAGTCCTGGCCATTTAAGAGGCCAGGGCATTTTCCTGTACTGTGCAAGCGCGGCCACTGCTGCTGGATTGCAGGGTGGTCTAAACCATGGAAATGAGCAGTGTATAATGTAATGAAAAAATGAATCCAGCCAGCAAAGGAGGCAATATGGATAATCACAATACATTAGTAAGTGCCTTGTATTAACTTTCTCTACATAACAAATGCCACTTGCTGAAGTGAGACAAACCCTTTAATGCTCCGCTTGCCATGCCATACATACAGCATGGAGCAGGAAGGAGTTAAAGGCCCTTTTACATGGGCTGAGTTAGAAACGGTCCAGCTATAAGTTATAGTGAAGGAGTGTTCCTAGGAATGTCATTACTGATATTTGCTCTGTGTAAATGTGTCGCTGATCGTCCGGTGAATGAAAAATGCAGCAGCAGATTGCCTGGTGTAAACAGGGATCTTCTGCCAGCAGACAGTGAATCGGTAGAGGGACAAATGATCGCACTACTGATCGCTTATTCCCATACAGATGGGATGATTGCTGCCCACCTCTCTTCCCAGCGATGGCCAATTATTGGGAACAACATTTCGTTCCCAATAATTGTCTTGTCATTCGGACCAGACACCTTTCCAAATCCCTAGTTTGGGTGTGACTGCGGATAGCTGCAATATCTCACTCACAGGAGTTTAGGAAGTCCGTGAAAATATTATAGAAATGTTTGGATTGCTCTACTGCTCTATTTTACATGAATAGTAGCTTTTAGGTAAATTTTTCCTTTTCTATTTTTTGGACAGAGTTTATCAAAGCACAGTCGAAGCAATATTGGAACTGAGGGAGGTCCTCCACCATTTGTGCCTTTTGGGACAGGTAGGATTGCTCTCATGTGTCTCTCATATGTATAATGGAAAAATACTGCTGTTTTGCTTGTGAAATAATGAACAAGTTCAGTTCAAGAGGTTTTCCAAATGTCTTCTCAGAAAAATAAAACAGATGAGATCACAGTGCGTTTACATGGAGCTGATTTCTTTTGGTAGGGATTCACATGCCAATGCGCATAGACCAAGTGATTGTGTATATGCAGTAGTTAGTGGCTGGTTTACCTTAACCCCGTAATGACCAGGCCAGGGATGGTCGTTAACCCCTTAACCCATAAAGCCGTACATGTAAAACTAATAGCCAAGAGGCTAAAGAAAACCCTGTTTCTGACCCTTATGGTAAAACGTAACTTTCATTAGATTTCTCTAACACCTAAAGGAAAAAAGCAAATGTTTGCAGGTCGCAATATGGGCAAAGGACTAATGCTCAAGGCCCTAGTTATATGGAGAATGACTTTTATTTTAACCCCTTCCCAACCTCCACTATACACATCTATGGGATCGATGGCATTAAAGGGACACTGGCAGGCCAAATCAGCATATTTAGTTATACATATGACATTACAGGTCTTATACAGTCTATTAAAAGCATCTAAGTATCCCCCCTGTCCACCTTATAAATACCGAAAAATAAAGTTTTATAACCTGCCTGTCTCGTCACCAATCTGCCCAAGGGGCGGCGTATAATCTCAAATTGCGCCCAGCCAGCCGCTCCCAACTGCCGTTCTGAAGCCCCACCCAGCTCATCAATATTCACTTCGCTGGGCGGCGGCTACAACTCTCCCCAGTCAAGATCCTGCGCGGCTCGTGGTTACATCGCCTGCGCAGGATCTTGACTGGGGAGAGTTGTAGCCGCCGCCCAGTGAAGTGAATATTGATGAGCTGGGCGGGGCTTCAGAACGGCAGTTGGGAGTAGAGATGGGAAGTTCGGATCTTTTTCATGAATCTATTCATTTGATTCAGTTCATTCAAAAGAACCGATTCATGAATCGGATCTTCGGTTCACTTCCTGAGGCGGCAGAAGCAAGTGAACTGAAGATCAATGCGCAGGCTCAGTTCATCGAATCTTCAGTTCACTTGCTGAGTCGGCTCTCAAGTGAACCGAAGGTCTGGAGGGACTCGCTCCTGGCAAACACAGCTCTGCTGCAGTGGAGCAGATTGATGTAATTACACTGTATAGTTATTGCAGGGATTTAGATAATGGTCTAAAAGTTTATTAGTTAAAAGAATCAAATGAGTCAGAGACTGTCACAGAGTCCCTGCCAGGCTTCCTGCTCTGCTACATTGCTGCAAGCACCCTGTACACACACAGCTCTGCTACATTGCTGCAAGCACCCTGTACACACACAGCTCTGCTACATTGTTGCCAGCACCCTGTACACGCACACACAGCTCTGCTACATGCAATACTATACCACCCGTCCAACCAACCCCCCCCCCCCCCCCGCAGAGCAGGAAGCCTGGCAGGGACTCGGTGACACAGTCTCTGACTCATTCAATTCTTTTAATTAATAAACTCAGACAATTCTCTTAGTCCCTGCGCGACTCCCCTGTGCTGTGAGTCAGTGCTGGACTGCTGGCTGCCTCTGATTGGTTGGAGGATGGGAGGGGCGGGCTAGCTTCCACTGTCGGCTCCTATTACACTGCCTGCTGCTGCCTCTATGCTAACCTGACTGAGCGGCAATCACTCGGATCGGCTCAGTCAGAGGAATCGACTCTTCCGGTTCAGTGAACTGAATCCATTCAAAAGAACGATTCGTTCATGATCCGGACATCACTAGTTGGGAGCGGCTGGCTGGGCGCAATTTGAGATTAAACGCCGCCCCTTGGACAGATTGGTGACGAGACAGGCAGGTTATAAAACGTTATTTTTCGGTATTTATAAGGTGGACAGGGGGGATACTTAGATGCTTTTAATAGACTGTATAAGACCTGTAATGTCATATGTATAACTAAATATGCTGATTTGGCCTGTCAGCGTCCCTTCCTAGGTTGACTTAAAATAAGTGAAAAGTAATGAAAATAGGTTATGAAAACTAAAAAATGTAAAATTCAAATCCACCCCTTTCCACATATCAATAACTAAAATAAACAATGAAAAATAAAGATCATTGTCACCCACAACATGCTCGTACTATTAATCCTATTTATTCCATACAGTGAACTCCATGATGGATAAAAATTAAAACTGTGCATTTACCGTTTTTTTTTTTTTTTTTTTTTTGTTGCCTTATCTCCTCACAAAAACTGAATAAAAAATGATCAAGAAGGCATATTCCAAAATGGTATCAATAAAATTGGCCCACAAAACCCCCCCAGCTATTGGGCTTGGCCACACCTGCCAGTTTGGCTCTGCATACAACATGGGGACACTTCTACGTTTGTTTTGTTTTGTTTTTGTTTTTTGCAGGGCCACTTTGAGTTCCTAATCTTCCCCCTGGATTTACAACAACTAGAAAGCCACAGGTTGGAGACCCCTGCTCCAGAGTATGTTTCCACCCTCTATGAAGACTCAGAATGGTCTAATAGGCTATTTTGGGATGGGTTTTCTAAACTGGGCAAGGAATGTGATATCTGCTGCCTGCACTGAAACATCTTCTTTATGAAGAAGTATTCAATCTGAACAATGAAGCATGCAACATCCCCTTATCTTACAATGCATTTATAGAGCACCCCAATATAGTTGTGGTGTCTCCCTCTCATATTCCGTGGAATATGTCAGCGTTACAAGTGTGTAAAATAAATATATATACACAGTAAGTTAATTTACTGAATACATCTTGACCACTGATGATCACCTTTCACTCCTCCCTTTAGCGTTGTGCATCTGTTACTTCAGTTGACAGCAGAGAACTTGATAGCCGAAAGACGCTGCAGGCTCCGAGTGCCACCAAATCTGTGGGGGAGAATGATGAGTTTGAAAAACAAAGGACTGCTGCCATTGCTGAAGTAGCAAAAAGCAAAGAGGTTTGTGACCCTTGTTTACTTGAGTAGTTCACCTTGGCTAATGGATTGAACGAGTATGTTTTCCATGGAAACCTCATCATTCCTAATGTGTTTATGCACTCTGTCTCTGTAAGAGACTTACACGGTTACGTTTTCATAAATGAGCGTGCATTGCCTTACAGCGCTTGCTTCATGACTGTGACAAAGTTCAATAGTCCTGGATGGAAAAGTTAGCATAAACTAAAATGTAACTTATATGTTGCTGATTCTGACAGTGTAGACCCCACTGTGATCAGTGAGCTGCTTAGTGATTTTCCTATAGTTCTCTCATTTAATTAGTGACCTAGAGTGATAACGAGTTACATAGAACAATCCTGAACGTAGTCTTGAATGTTTTATATACTGTATGAATGCACTTTAGATTGGGTCAAAAATCAGTTTGCAGCTTTGTAAAAAAACATGGTTAAAACAGTTGCCAGGCACTTAAAGGGGTTGGCCACTTTCTCGTTACTGTTGACCAAAGTGTATATAAGATGATTATATGGCACTTACTAATATAGCTTTTCTTGAAATTCTGCACCATTTTCTATATTTTATAAGGTACACAAAGTCTATTGTACTGTCCACTCAGAGGTCTTGGCCATAAAATGGCTGCTGATGGAGGGTCATGTGACCAGGCAAATCACCTCCATTTGATGTCTCCTCCATTCAGATACACTGCCCCTGCCATCTGCATTTGTTCTGTTGGGAGTTTAGTGCAGTCTGTTTGGATGGAGGTGAGTTGCCTGGTCACATGACCCTCGATCAGCAGCCATTTTATGGACAGGACCTCTGTGTGGACAGTATGAAATAGGTGTACCTTATAGAATACAGAAAATGGTGCCGAATTTCCACAAAGGCTATATTAGCACGTGTCGTATAATTATCTTATATACACATTGGTCAACAATAACCAGAAAGCGGCCAAGCCCTTTAAGGTTCCTGCGGAACTAGAAAGTGGCTTGGTTCCATGACTGCTGCAGCCAGTCACAGGCCTCAGCAGTCACATCTGCTTGAATGGTACATCCCTGATGTGACTGTTGTGACAGCTGAGGTTTGAGATTGACCGCAGCAGTTACAGGACTAAGGCACTTTCTGGTCCTACAGAGACCAAATAGCCAGGACTGGGGCAATGCCAGGACCACAGGTGAAATGTTTTATTTTTATATATTAGACACACTTTAGGTCCACAGGAGCTTTAAAGTTTTTTTTTTTTTCCTGTGGCAAATAGCAGTGATGCTGTTAGAATAATAATAATGATAATAAAAAAAATTACCTTCCAAAGTCCTCTCTGATCCAGTGCCATTCTGTCCTTTCCACTGTGCTGCAGCCATGGTGTATTACTTTGGCTGCAGCTGTCAGATGCTATATACCAATTATATATACCCAACCAAAAGCCCCAATGGTACCCAGCTTCCCATTTACAAGTCCATATATAATCTATGGGGGGACATTTATCATGACTGGTGTTCCCATACTCCAGTCTTAATCCTCCTGTGACTATAGTCAGTCACTCACAAAACAAACAAACATGAAACATATTATTTAACCAAAATGTATTATTTAATGATACCTTCCCTTGCTGCTACATTTTCATTTTTACAATTGTTATACGCCTTTGTAATTTCTACTTCAGTCCAAACTACATATTGCTCCTTGTATTTTGTGAGGTTTGTTCATATGTACCGTATTTGACTATAGTATTTTTTTAAAATAAAAGAAACACAGTATTATTTCTTTTAGTTTATTTCAAAAATGTAAATAACGCTATACAACCTTCCTAGGTTGCAAAAATGTTACCCCTCAGCATAAACGGACATGCTGTGGATTGAAAATTCATAATGCAAGTCCCTTCACGCTGGGCTTCTCTGCAGCGCGTGGGAGAGATTTCTGTATTGTAAATGCAGCTAATTCCCCGCAGGGGGCCTTTACGCCATGTGTGGATGTACCCTTACAGAGGAACGGCATGAACCAGACTGTAATTAAAGATGTTATTTCATAGGGTATACAAATGGCATGTCAGAGGTCTTCTACAGATTTATGGAGAATTTTTAAAATAAAAAAGTGGTATTTTAAAGATGACAACGTCATGCCTACCAAGTATTTGTCTGATTAGATACCTTCCTGTCCAGCAATAATGTGAGCACTTGTATTGGCTGTCCTTCTGCAAGCTCTGCTTGCTGAAAAAGGACCTGTCCACAGGGGCGGAGCTAAAAGGGGTGCAGTGGTAGCAGTCTCTACCGGGCCCAGGAGCCTGAGGGAACCCAAAGACCCTTGTGCGGCATATGAAGGCACCAGTATTATAGAAAGCACATGCTGATCAAGTTACATCTCTGGATGGCCTGAAGGGGTTTGGTCAAGAATTTGTGCCGTTTCAATTTTTTGCCTCAAGCAGTACAAATGCTATGTGCTTCCCTGGCCACAAAGCACTGAGGGATGGGTGGTCCCAAGATGAACTCTTACACAAGGGCCCATGAACTTTTGGTGACAGGCAGGGGTGTAGCTAAAACGGCAGTGCAATCTGCAGGCAGCATATTATAGAGCAGGAGAAGCTGAGCAGATTGATGTATAGTTTTGTGGAAAAAGATAACCCCTCCACCATTGGACACCATCATTGACAAAGTGATCCCATTTTCGGGCTAGGTTTCTTATCTGCAGAGACTTGGATTCAGTGTAAAAGTCCTTTGGAAGTTGCCCAGTTTAACGCTTATGTTATTTTATATCCTGCTATATTGTTTTCCATTTAGGTTTATTGTTATGATTCACTTCACAGTAGCTCAAAATCGTGAACATTATATAACATATTTTTTACTACTTGAAACATTGACAGGACCTAAAGAGGCGATGAGTAGGTTTCTGTTCCGTTTTATGGAAATGAACTTTTTATTTATCAGTAGGTACATTTCAATAAAGAAAAAAAAGCAACTTCCAGGGATTTATCGCAATGCGAATAATGGCATACTCTTTAGGATAATTTTTATTAGGAGTTGTTGACCTTACCGCAGCCTTTCTTATTTTCAGACCAAGACGTTTGGAGGAGGCGGAAATGCTGGAAGCAATCTCAATGCCGCTGCTGGAGGGAGTCGTAATAGGGAAGTGTTCCAGAAAGAGAAGATAATCAGAAGTGAAGGTAGATCGGAAGGAGTGTATCGTGAGCTGGTAAGGTTTTACCACTGAACAAAACTTTATATAACCGAAGGAGACAAATGTATCTGCATATCCTCTCTAGTCCTTATTATTTCACTTCCCCCCGCAAGTTTCTTTATTTGGACTGAGCAGCGTTCTTGGCAGTTATACTGGCATCGTGAAGCCTGTTGCATCGAGCAATTGTTACATGTATTATTGTTATGGCTTGACGTCTTACCAGACTAAAAATGCTGTCTTGTATTTGCATAGATGTCTCTTAATTTGCCTTTCAGACTGGTTGAAGTTAACATAGTGCAGAACTGTTCAAATTCACTCATGAACTGCAAGTGCTGATATTTGGGATGTAGTCACATAGAATAATCTCGCACTGGCTGCATATTTATAATGTTGAAAAATAGGATTAAGGCGGCTCAACTGGTCAGTAGAATGGTTGAGGTGCTGAACTGCTGGTTTTGACTCACCCAGTCAAAAGGAGAAGATTTAGGATAAGAAGGTAGCAGGCACACTCATAGATGGGATAAATAAAGTGTTTTTTTATTTTGTTAAAATCTTACATATGTTAAAATTGGGTACTGGTGTTTCAAGAAAAAGGTGGGTGTAATAGTCTGGGCACTTGTTACGGGTGCCAGATGGGAGGTGACTGATATTAGGTGATCTTGGGGTAAATTCGTGGAGAATGGATGGGGGAAAAAATGGACGGTATTTAGTCCGTTGGGGTAGGTGGTGTGTTGTGATAAAAAAGGGGGATGGTCGGGGAGTACAGTCTTTTGAGACTGGCTAGAGTAGGTGGGGTAGCCTTTCCCAGTAGTTTGTGATATATGGTGTAGAATAGAGTGAATTGGGCTAAAAGGGAAAAAAACAATTCATGTAGTAGGTGAAATAAAAATGGATAAAAAATAGAAAAAATATATAAAAATAGAAAAGAGTACAGTCTTATGTATTATAGTTCAGCATCCGGTGGTCCCAAAGATAGCGCTAAAAAGAAAAATTAAAAATAGTAGAGAGATAGTATGTGTTACGTATGTAACATATTGTCCCATAAGTAGCACTTTAAACAAGATTTCAGTAAGTTAAAAAGTGATACTTTTCTGTGTAATAGAAGGCCTTATATTTGTGGGAAGATGTATAGCTCCTGTGGGGGAATTGGTGCTCTGGACCTCGGTGCGGCGTCCCGCACTGTCTTAGGTACAGAGATCGCTTACCCGCCACGTGGAGGTGTCTTCCTTCACTGCTCCGGTCAGTTGTTGCTTGCAGTAGGATTCTCCGGCTGTCGGCGTCCCTCGTGGTCTCCAGGCGCGCGCGCTCGTAGTTAGGTCTGTAATGTTCACGTGACCTAGTGTCGGTCACGTGATCGGGATCTGCCGGGCCGGTTTGCAAGTAGAAATAGAGCTGGGGGAGCGCTTCTACTTCTATATCCACTATCACTGCCCCGTTTGGCAAGATTCCTCCTTTCTCCTTAAACGCGTTTCGGGACTACACTTGGTCCCTTCTTCAGTAAGTGGAGGACTTGCGGCGTCTGTCTGGAATTTATTTGCCGTTTTGAATTAGTTGATTGATTTAGGGTGCAGCCCATCATTCAGGGTTGATTGGAGAGTGGGTTGATTGATTGGAGAGTGGGTTGTTCTTTGCCTAATTGAATTGGTTGTTTCATTTTGGAACATCAGGTTTTGATACTGAGGGACCAAAAAATAAGGTCCATTGGGAAATAATGTAGTTGATGATCAGAGTAGAGAGTTGACCTTGGTGGTTAAATAGGTAATTGGGATGGAATAAAAGATTAAGATGGGATGAGAATTTTGGGATAAATGAAAATTCTTGGGATAAGGTGTTTGGTATAGGGGGATAATTGGAGATGGTGGCAAAGCGTTGACAGCCTTGGATGCAATTGCATCCAGTGTGTGTGTTCTATGTAACATCTTGGTGTGGATGAGACTAGTGTACATATTGGGGTGCATGAGTCTAGTATAGGTATGTGTGTATCTGTGTTCCTATGTGTGTAAATGTGTAGTGGAAAATGTGGTTAGCAATCTTGGGGTATGGTTGTGTGTATATCAATTTAGTGAGGATGTAACTGATGTGTGTGTTTATAAGTCTAGTGTGGGTATGTGTATGTATGTGTATATGCGTGTGTGTGACGTATGTCGTAGCACATGGTGGTATGTCTAAGTTGATCTGTTGATCTCAGCTTTTATTTATACATTTTGTGGGTTGTTTGTATATGTTGTTTATTTATCCATGTGCTTGAATGGGGATATTGGAGCATTGTGTCAGTGGGACTTTTTTGATCTCGTAAATGTCTTATTCTATTTGTGGCCTTAATTTGCATTTTAGTTAGAAATATTTGGGCATTATGTATATTTTGTATTGTTTGTATGTTTTCTGTATTTTTCTTTCTATTGGATCTAGGTGATTGATCTTGTATTTATGGTGATGTTAAATTGGACTTCTATTGGTGTTAGTCCAGGCGGTCTAATATTGTGGTCCTGGGAGAATGAAGCATGGATTTGCAAGTTGCTCCACATCTAAGTGGTATGCATGAACAGTACAACACTGGTCTGTAATATTAGACCCGGCGTTGACTGAACGAGGGCCCTCAGAATGTGGGGCAAAGCATGACACCACATTCACCTGGTGGGATATTTGTAGTGGTGTTATATTGGGCTTCTATTGGTGTTGGTCCAGGCGGTCTTGTATTCAAATCTAGGATGTAGGGGGCTGTCCTCTATTGGTGTTGGTCCAGGCGGTCTGGTATTCAATTCTAGGATATAAGGGGCTGTCCTATATTGGAGTGGGGCAGGGACTTGCCTGTTGTTCCACGTCTGAGTGGCAAGTAGGAACAGTACAACACATATTTATAATGTTGTAGCTGACTTTTTGCAGCTTTTGTTTGTGTCGGGAACTAGAGATTTTATGTAGAACATATTGATCAGGATAATGGTTTAGTTTGGTCTAGATAATCTATAGTACTTTATCTGTCACTACCTTCATGAACAGCTTGTATACTGAAGAGGCGTTCCAAACATTCCCTATGAATATACCTATAAACGGTGTTACTTGTCTGAGGTTTGGGAGAAGCTACTTTTTGTGTGCAAGTAATTTTTTCCTACCCCTCTGGTGTTGGCGACTTTTATTTCTCTTGCCTATATAGCACCAACATATTCTGCAGCGCTGTCCGCAGTGGAGCTCATAATCTAAATTCTCTAACATTATGCCTTGAACTATGCGAGGAAATGGGAGTTCCCAGAGGAAAGTGACACAAACACTGGGAGAACATACAAACCTGCTGTAAAGAAACAATAGGTAGTCGTTTGAAGTAGCTCTGTCAGGTCTCTTACAGCTTGGCATGGGGGAGAGTGCAGCACCTAGTCATTTATAGTTTTTTGCAATTTGATTTAGTAAACTTCCACATACTGCTGATTGACTGCTTTATTCATACCAATGTATATGTTGCAAACAATGAAAATGGAGATTTGATCAAATCCCTAAGGGAAATGATGAAAATGGAGATTTGATCAAATCCCTTAGGGAAATGATGAAAATGGAAATTTGATCAAATCCCTTAGGGAAATGATGAAAATGGAGATTTGATCAAATCCCTAAGGGAGACGATCAAGTCACGGAAGATGTTTAAAATAACATATCTGTGGGGTGATTTCCCTAAAGAAAGTAAGTGATTTGGTTGAAATCCCTTAACTGTTTTAGTGAAAAGATGAAATAAACAAGTAAGGAGTTCTGGAAAAAAAAAAAAGAAAGCAGTCGAGGGACCTTTGATTACCTTATAGACATGTGACCAGTAATATTGCTATGTTTCTGGTCACATGGTAATGATGTCATCAAAGGTCCTTTATCCTATAGTTATCACAGTTCACTGATAAAAGGCCCTAGCGACACCCCTGATTCTAGGTATATACTATTCCGGCAGGGGGAACACAGCCAGGCATATTTCTGTGGGGGCACACTCCTGGCCATGGGTTCAGATATAGAAAAAAAATCTAACTCTGACCGAAGTTGTATCTGAAGAACAGTTTAATGAAACTATCAGGATGTTTTTGAACAAGCGGCATGATAAAGAAAAACCTTTGTGGACTCGTGAAAGGATAGAAGAAGCTATCTCATTGAGCAATTTAAATTAGCACCACTACTTAAACTACAACGGACACATAAACAGTACTATTATGGAAAAAAAAAATACGATGTTATGGAAGTAGGTACCAAAAAATCTTTGATTTTGAAGAGAAAGTCTGACTCCGATCCAAATATCTAAACAATATTATTTCATATTATTATTATTATTATATTATCAAAAATATTAAACTTTTCACTAAAACAGTTAAGGGATTTGATGATCAAATCACTTACTTTCTTTAGGGAACATCATCTTCCGTGAATTGATCATCTCCCTTAGGGATTTGATCAAATCTCCATTTTCATCTTAGGGATTTGATCAAATCTCCATTTTCATCATTTCCCTGCGACATCTATACCGTACCAGTAGCGTTTTCAGTCAGTTGGTGGGGAAACGGGGTCTGGTATAATTAAAACTTCAGGGGCAGACAGGAGTGTGATAAAATCTCTTTCTAACAAAGCTAGTACCAGCCTTGTACCTCACATGGATCCAGAGATCTTTACATTCATTGATTTATATCAAGTTGGCAGCTCAAAGGGAGTGTATTTTCTTCTGCAGCTCAGAGGGCGTGTCCATTCTGCTACAGCTTTCTCCCTATCACAGCTCAGGAGGCATGTCCATTCTGCTACAGCTTTCTCCCTATCACAGCTCAGGGTGTAGTTGAAGAATGAAACTGAGCATGTGTGGCCTTCTCAATGATCCGGACAAAGAAGATAATAAGTAAAAGAACAAACAGAAGGTGGTGCTATGCAGTACATTTTATTGAATAACTCAGCAGCTATACAAAAATTTTAATTACATGCTGTAATCATACCGTTCCTTGTCATGCCTTGTATTCCGTGTTTCGGTTTTTGGATCTGTGTTATATGATCTGTTCTCTGACGCATGCGGGCTTATCACTTTGTAACGCTGACTTTGATCTTTAGTTGCGAAGTTACGATGTGAAGATTCGCACTCCGTATATACCGCTGTGGTTTCAATTACCAGACGCGTTTCGAAACCGTGCGGGTTCCTTCCTCAGTGGTTGAAAATATAAGCTCATTATATTTTCAACCACTGAGAAAGGAACCCTATAGTAAGATTTACTTTGAGAGACACTGCAAAGGTCTTTCCAGAAGGGATTTCGGATAGCTTGACGGGACAGACCGAGATTTTAGCGGGATCAATGATAATTTGAGGCGGCTCCTCCTAGTCAGTGGAATCAAAGGATCTAGAAAGAGCATCTGCTTTGACGTTCTTATCTGCAGCATGAAAGTAAAGAACAAAATCAAAATGAGCAAACTGTGCAGACTGTAGGTAGGTGAGGTTCTTGTGGTCGATATAGATCACTACTTGATGACTGGCTCCTTCCAGAAGGTATCGCCATTCCTCCAATGCCATCTTAATGGCCAACAACTTTCTGTCCCCAATCGAGTAGTTGTGCTCAGGAGCGGAGAAGGCCCTGGAGAATTAGCCACATGTCATCGTACCTGAGGGAGATATTTGTGAAAGTACCGCCCCAGCTCCAATAGACGATGCATCCACCTCCAAGAAACATTGCTTAATGGCATAAGGACGATGGCGTACTGAAGCCACAGAGAAGACCTGTTTCAAGGCTTGAAAGGCTGATTTAGCTTTAGCTGTCCAATTTTTGGGATTCGCCCCTTTACACGTCAAGGCTGAGATGGGGGCTGTCAAAGAAGAGAAGTGTGGCGCAAATTGGCAGTAGTAGTTGGCGAACCCCTGGAAACATTGAATAGCCTTTAAACCAGAAGGACGAGGCCACTTCAAAATCACAGACAGCTTTTCAGGATCCATCTGTAGGCCAGTAGCAGATATTATGTACCTCAAAAATGGAAGCAAGGTTATTTTTTCATAGCCTTTGAAGGACCAAGGGAACCTGCTTCTGGTGAGTAGCCAAATCTGGCGAAAAGACAAGGATATCAGCTAGATAAACGACAGGTGACAGAGGATAAATGCGACCATGGGAAGATGAAGAACCAGCAACCAGAAATCAATAGGACAATCATGGGGCCTGTGTGGCGGTAACATCTCATCCTCCTTCTTATCGAAGACGTCTGCATAGGCATGGTATGCTGCAGGAAAATCTTCAAGATTTGGTGCTACCCGAGCAGGCTGAACAGGAGAAAGACAACTACTAAGGCAGTACTGTCCCCAACGAAGCACCTCTTCAGACTTCCGATAAAGAACAGGTTCATGGTAACGGAGCCATGGTAGCCCCAAAAGGAGAGAGTGAGAGAGACTTTGAAGAATCAAGAACAAAATTTCTTCTGTATGAAGAGCTTTCTACCTGTAGTTTCACAGGTTCAGTAGAAAATTGTATGGACTGAGATAGAGCTTCCATCAACAGATGACACCATCAATGGTCTTTGCAGGCGTCGGACTGGAATACGATATCGATCCACTATGGCTTGCTGCAGGAAGTTTCCTGTTGATCTGGAATCCGTGAACTGATTATCTCCAAACAACAAAGTTGCCAGTAGAGTCAGGGGTGGAGAGGAATTATCTTCACCTAGGGCCGCCTCTTCAACGGACCCTAGGCTCCGGAGTTTCCCAGCTTCAGGGGACAAGTACAGAGCACGTGATCAGAACCACCACAATAGAAACAAAGTCCTTTGGTACGGCGGTGATCACGTTCCTGTTCAGTCAGCCTAACTCAATCAACCTGTATGGGCTTAGGAACTGTAGACAACATGAAATGCAGAGGGTTATGAGTGTGCTGAAAAGAAGATGCCAGGCGAAAAGATCTCCCCTCACTTGCCAGTTCTCTGGCACGTTTCTGGAACCGTAAATCAAGTCGAATAGCCAGGGAGATGAGGTCATCCAAGGTGGAAGGAACATCCCGTCCAGCCAGCTCGTCTTAATTCTCCCACAGAGGCCCTCCCAAAAGGTAGCCACAAGTGCCTCATTATTCCAGCTGAGTTCAGAGGCTGCATACCGTATCCCCGGACCACGGATTAGTTCCCTTGATGCAACCGCAGTAGGGAGGAGGTGGTGTGTCCGGGCTCACCGAACACCCTGTGGAAGGCTTTTAGGAAGGCCTGTAGATTCATTATGACTGGGTCGTTCCTTTCCCAGAGAGTATTAATCTAGGCCAGTGCCTTCCCAGTAAAGTGTGACATAACTAGGCAACTACCTGGTCTTCACTAGAGCCTCTGATGGTGAGGATAGTCTTCAGCCATTTGGGTAGTTGCCAGGTGCCACTCCAGAGCAGTCCCCGAGTCAGTGGAAGCTGACCAGGGGGTCAGAGTACCCGGTGCAAGCACAGAGGGGACCTGCGTGGCAAGGAGGAACCGGGTCTGGACAGGCAGCGATCAAGAAAGGTTAGTAAGCGAAGTCCAGAGTCAGAGGCAGGCGGCAAAGTCCAGGTGTTCAATAAGCAGAGTCCGGTACACAGTGAAGCAGATAAGAGAAACACCTTTGCACATGAAGCTAGACAAGCTAGAGACCATGAGTTGCTCAGGCATTTTCCTGTGGTAAGAAGTGCCTTTAAATACCTCCTGCAATCCAGCCATAGGCTGGTGAGAGAGAAGGCGTGTATGTGCTGCTTCGTAGGTGAAGAGAGACACACCTATGAAAGTCTCCAGCAGGAAGGAAACTCTGGCATGGAACACAGATACCATAGTTAAGCTGCCTGCTGCCCGCACTTGTCAGCGCGGTGCATGGCGGCAGGGAAAGAGGGAGCCCGCCGCCCTTGCCTGCAGTTAGGGGCAGCAGCGCCATCACGGACCGCTGAGCTAACAAACTGTTTGCATTGCCTTTGTACACCACAGAATATTACTTGGACATGAGGTTCCTGAATATTGCCTTTTTTTATATTTTACTTTAATTTTATTTACATCCTTATTTACAACTTATTTCATATTCAAAATGTTTGCATCTCTAATACCTTCCTGGCAGAACTAAGAATCATAAATTTCTTATTTGTATATAATACTTTGTGTCCTTGTAGAACACTGGATTAAGTACTTCATTATCAGTCTTTTACCCTCCTCACAAAGCCAATTTTTACATTTTTGCAATGGACCTATCTAACTGCAAATAAGTATTTTATTTCTGAGCCAACCTACATGCATTTGATATTTTTTTTAGAAGACACATTAGACCTTTCTTTTATGACTTGGGTGACAGATATATGTTTTAAAAAAAAAAAAAAATTTCAATGCAAAACATTTCTAAAACCATTACCATATGTTTGTACTGTGAAAATGGATATTACTTGTGTCATTTATCTAAGGACTGGGCACACAGCAAGATACTAAAGAGCATTTGGAGGCCTGTTTTTCTATTGCTGGAGACCACTACGGCTGGTCGTTGAGATCTTCACTGTGACCGCAGCGGTCTAAAAACAGCACAGTCATAGCAATCTGCAGCGTCTTTCTAATCTGGTGTCTCGCCTGGAATTTGTCTAAATTGGTGTCTGGCAAGGAGTTTCTTTAAATGACCCCCTTTCCCAATTTTACATATAAAATATATAAACAATAAATAAATATTACATGTCGCCACACCCAAAAAAGGGCAAACTATTAAAATATTTAAAAATATCTCATATGCGGTGAACGCCATAACAGAAAAAAAAAATATTTAAAAACTTGCAATTTGCCGTTTATTTGTCACCTTGTCCCAACAAAAAATAGGAATCGACTGTTCTATTATGGTCCAGACGTTCCATAAAATGTGGAATGCACGCAGATTTTTTGGGGTTATATTTTTTTCACGTGGTTTCAAGTATTGCAATACTTTTTAGTGGTATCGAAATAGAGTAAGAATTTTGGTATCTTGACAACCCTAGATAAGATGTTTTTTTTTTTTTTTTATACCGTAATTATATGTATTTTAAATTTGGCGACTAAATTTTTCAGGTTAGGAGCCAATGGCTCCTTGATATTTTTTTTTAGTTTGGAGCCCTGATGTTATAGGCATATTAAAAGCTTTGTTCAGTGGGAGTCTGAGTGCTGAGACCTCCCACGATCGCTAGAGCAAGGAGAGAGAGAGAGAGGTACTTGCATAGCATAATAAATGTAGAATAAAATTAACTGGGCACTCTCAGGATATCTGAACCAATTGAAATGTATTAGCATATATAGCAATAGCACTGAGCAACAGTATATATTGGTGGTAATAGTAGACCCTAAATATCAATATATATAAAAACACACAACATGCAGTAATATCATATAAAACAACTGGAAAATAGAGATCTAAAAGTGTAATAAAATTCAAGGAATAAAATTAGAATACTCGATAATAAAATGTTCGTATAAATATTCAGCCGAATATTTGTATGGAAAAGTCAGATACTGGTAGCAATAAACGGTGTCCTCTAATATTGTCCTATTCGATTTGATCACAGGGGTATCCAAAATTACAGTCCCAATACGTGGTCCACTGAACCAACTTTAAGCGGCGTCCCGCTTATCACATCCACCAGCAGCGTCCCACTGGACTAAAAGTCATATGAATAAAGGTGCTGGATAAAATCGCTGGATAAAATCAAACGGTCTTACCGTCTCCCTTGATAGTTCAACGAAGGTAATAATGTGGTCCTCTGAGTCTGTAGACCGATAGTTCGTCAATAGATTTACACACTGGCAATTGATTGGCACATGTATTCAGGCCTTCCACATGGACTCAGGCCTTACAGGTTATATTCCAAGTGAGCCATTCGTGTGACAGACGATTCCTTCTTAACGGATATCCAGTCGATTCTCCAGATTCCCAAGTGGTCCAAGTTTCTGGGGTCCTGTCTAGGCTAGACGCGTTTCGGGGTATCACATTACCACTTCCTCAGTGAGCTACATGTCTATGAAGGGGAGAGGATGAGGCATTGGAAACTGCTGCAGAAAAATAGAGGCAGATATACACCTAGAGACTTAGCAGAACACTTACTAAAAGTAGAAGCAATCTATCCCCAGTGCTGAATTCGCAAGGACACTGCTCATTAATTACTGTATGTATAATGACCTCCATGCACCTGTGTGCGAGATATAGGGAAGCAGGACTTTCTCTTCTTTTTGTGTGTAGTATACGGGAGACATCTTGGCAGCTAGCAATCTTTGCCCCTTCTGGGTAAAATGACAACTAGAGATTAACCTGGCAGAAGTGAAGACAAACAAAAAAGTCACACAATTTCTAGAAACACTGCTACTCCTGATGTCCACAAACAATTGCTCATTCTGAAAGGTTATTTGACCAGTCACGTCTGTCTGTTATGAAGGGGGTCCGAGCATCACACATGTAGTTCTGTGTTGTTGATGCAGCATTATCCCTTATATGAATTTCATTAGAGGAAATGTGTTGGTGTATTAATGACCGATATCAGCACTGTTTTTGGGGTCAGTTAGATGCAACACGCCTACTGATTAGGGTTTTATGACATCTCTTATTGACCTTATATCATGTTTTGGGCAACTCATTTAAATAATAAGCAGTCTTTACTAGCTGCATAATTCATAAAGATTTGATGTGCAGTAGTTTTACAATATATGACAATTTATTTTCTAACTGTAAGTGAAATATAACTTTATTGATCTGTACCTCAGGAGCGAAATATTATTTTTAAAAATTGTAGCTGCATTGTAAGTGCTGCACGACAATGCTGATAATGTTTCGATTGGACACGTTAACAAAACACCATGTAATGCTTAGCCTGTACATTCTGGAATAGATTTTTCCGTTCTAATTATCTTTTTTTGTTTCTCAGTCATTTGATCCCAGTAGCTTTTTGCCAGATATGATTTGTCACTCAGTAATGTAATTGCATTTGAAAATTGCTCTAGCCCTAACCAACTAAATAAGCGTTTTTGTAGTGCAAGAAAATATATGGCACTGAAGACTGCAAGATCAATATAACATTTCCTCTTTAATGTGCAAATTTGTAGAGCGACAGTAAATCTTTTTATCTTTTTTTTTATTTTTATTTTATTTTTTTAGGCCATGTGCTGATTAATTTGATGCCATTTCATGTTTTCGATAAAAAGTCAGCATTTCTGTACGTTGCTTGAATGCTCAATTTTCCTGTTTCTTGAGAAATCCTACATGTTTTATCAGTGCGCCATCCCAGTAAATAAATTATCTTGTTTTGGAGATTTTGTGTTTTGATTCCTTGGATTGATTAATGTAAAGAGTAGAAAATGATATCTCGTTTGTTCCTGACATCCATATGTCTCTTCCTTTTAATAAAGGTTGATGAGAAGGCTCTGAGACACATCACAGAGATGGGCTTCAGTAAAGAAGCAGCTAGACAGGCACTCATGGACTTCAGCAACAATTTGGAGGCAGCTTTAAATTTTCTTCTTGCTGGCAGCAAACCAAAGCCTGTTCAAGGGCCACCACCCCGAGGTATATATACCACTGATCATAACGAATGGCTGATGTCTAGATGTTGTAGATTCTTTGGATTATACATTTTAATATAATAATAAAAGGCTTAATTCTAACTATGAATCATATACCCATTTCTTTACGTTGCTTGTATTGCGCAAGTTTCTTATTCATAATTTCTAAACTCGTTGCACCTATAGTGTTTTGTTGTTGCTGTTTCTTTAACCTCAAGCCTTTAATGAGTGAGTTATACCTCAACTACTTACCAGTAAACCAATAAATAATTGTATTAATTGTGGTAATTATTTGCATATGAATTGGTTCTGCTCAGGAGAATAGACAGTATTTTATCTTAGTGTTTTACTGTAAATTACAAAGATTTGATGGACACAATGCACAGCTGACATCCCACCTCTTCAGCCGGAACCAGATATAAATCAGGCCCTGGCTGTTTAACTCCCTTAGATGCACATTCAGTAAGGGCTGCAGCATCTTTGTGACGAGATATAGCCTTGGGGAACCATCTGTCCCCATATTATTGCCCCTGCAATATGATTTCAGATTTGCATTGTCTTGCCATTAAGCCCCCAGGCCTGCCATGGTTAATGGTAATTTTATCATCCAGCATGACCCACTGCAATACATTTGGTGCATGTCTAGACAGTCTGTCTAAGTTTATGCCATCTACAGGATTAATAAGTATGTCCAAAGTCTTTTAAGGGTACTTTCACACTTGCGTTTTTCTTTTCCAGCATAGAGTTCCGTCTAGGGCTGCAACGATTAATCGATTATATTCGATAACTAGATTCGTTGTCGACGTATCCAGTTATCGAATAATCGCCGATTCGTTGCTATGCGGGCGGGCGGTCCCTGCATCTTTATTTTACCTTTTTACAATGACGCTTCTGTAACAGCCAGGCAGAGCGGACGGCGGCGTAACGTCACTCACTCACGTGACACGCCTGCTCCGCCTCCTTCATTCATGAGGTGGGCGGAGCAGGTGCGTCACGTGAGTGAGTGACGTTACGCCGCCGTCCGCTCTGCCTGGCTGTTACAGGAGCGTCATTGTAAAAAGGTAAAATAAAGATGCAGACGTGATTAGTCCGACTTATAAGCATCGGGGCCGGGGCTGTTATGGGGAGGGGGGAGGATCTGTCTATGGCACTGCTATGGGGAGGGGGGTCTGTGTATAGCACTGCTATGGGGAGGAGGGGGGGTCTGTGTATGGCACTGCTATGGGAAGGGGGATCTGTGCACTGTTATGAGGAAAGGGATCTGTGCACTGTTATGCCCATAACAGTGCACATATCCCCCTCTCCATAACAGCGCCACCCACAGATCCCCCTCTCCATAACTACACCATCCACAGATCCCCCTCTCCATAACTGCGCCACCCACAGATCCCCCTCTCCATAACTACGCCACCCACAGATCCCCCTCTCCATAACTACGCCACCCACAGATCCCCCTCTCCATAACTACGCCGTCCACAGATCCCCCTCTCCATAACTGCGCCGTCCACAGATCCCCCATAATAGTGTCGTCCACAGATCCCCCATAATAGTGTCGTCCACAGATCCCCCATAAGTGTCGTCCACAGATCCCCCATAATAGTGTCGTCCACAATTTGTTTTAATATGGCCTTTGAACATATTTTTTCAAGTAAGATCATATAAACCTCTGTTTTGTAATTTTGTCGTTTTTGCCGATTAATCGATTAATTGTAGAAATTAATCGGCAACTAATCGATTATTCAAATAATCGTTAGCTGCAGCCCTAGTTCCGTCCTAGGGGCTCAATACATACTATAGAACAGATCAGTTTTATCCTAATGCATTCTGAATGGAGAGCAGTGGCGTTGCGAGGGGGGTGCGGGCCGCACCGGGTGACACCAGTCTGATGGGGTGTCACCCGCCGGCCGCCGGAGTTCTCCTTAACTAACTTTCATAGAGGCAGAGCGGGGGCTCTCTCCCTCCCCCTGTGCTGCTGCTGCCGCTGCCTCCGCCAATGAGAAGAGGGATGGGAGGAGGCGGGGAGGGGCTGTGGCCACTGCGCCACCAATGAAGAAAACTGACCTGTAATACAAATACAGGAGGCGGGTGCCGGAATCAAATAGCCGGCACCCGACCTCTATGACAGTGAGCGGCACCTGAGGGGTTAACTGCCACTGATCGCAGCCCCCTATCATAGAGGTCGGGTGCCGGCTATTTCATTCCGGCACCCGCCTCCTGTATTTGTATTAACATTTTGTGCACCCCCCCCCCCCCCCCAGTATAATTAACATTTTGTGAACCCCCCCCCAGTATAATAAACATTGGTGGCGCAGTGGGAAGTGCCAATGAGGGTTAAAAAAATAAATAAAAAATGAACTCACCTCCTCCAGTTGATCGCATAGCTGCCGGTCTCCTGGTCTTGCTTCAGGACCTGTGGTGACGTCACTGAGCTAATCACATGGTCCATTACCATGGTGATGGATCATATGATGTACCATGTGATGACCACAGTGATGTCACCACAGGTCCTTTCACAGGTCCTGAAGATAGAACAGGAGACCGGCAGCTGCGCGATCAATTGGAGGAGGTGAGTTAATTTTTATTTATTTTTTTAACCCTCATTGGCACTTCCCACTGCGCCACCAATGTTTATTATACTGGGAGGGGGCTGCACTCAATGTTTATTATACTGTGAGGGGGCTGCACTCAATGTTTATTATACTGGGGGGGGTGGCCGCACTCAATGTTTATTATACTGGGGGGGGCGCTCTCAATGTATATTATACTGGGGGGGGGGGGGTGGCCGCACTCAATGTATATTATACTGGGGGGGGCGCTCTCAATGTTTATTATACTGGGGGGGGGGGGGCTGCACTCAATGTTTATTATACTGGGGGGGGGGGGCTGCACTCAATGTTTATTATACTGGGGGGGGGGGGGGGGTGGCCGCACTCAATGTTTATTAAACTGGGGGGGGGGGCGCTCTCAATGTATATTATACTGGGGGGGGGGGCCGCACTCAATGTTTATTATACTGGGGGGGCGCTCTCAATGTATATTATACTGGGGGGGGGGGTGGCCGCACTCAATGTTTATTATACTGGGGGGGGGCGCTCTCAATGTATATTATACTGGGGGAGGCGCTCTCAATGTTTGATATACTGGGGGGGTGCTCTCAATGTTTATTATACTGGGGGGGCGCTCTCAATGTATATTATACTGGGGGGGGGTGGCCGCACTCAATGTTTATTATACTGGGGGGGGGGCGCTCTCAATGTATATTATACTGGGGGGGCGCTCTCAATGTTTGATATACTGGGGGGGGGGCGCTCTCAATGTATATTATACTGGGGGGGGGCGCTCTCAATGTTTGATATACTGGGGGGGCGCTCTCAATGTATATTATACTGGGGGGGCGCTCTCAATGTTTGATATACTGGGGGGGCGCTCTCAATGTTTATTATACTGGGGGGCGCACTCAATGTTTATTATACGGGGGGGCGCTCTCAATGTATATTATACTGGGGGGGGGTGGCCGCACTCAATGTTTATTATACTGGGGGGGGGCGCTCTCAATGTATATTATACTGGGGGGGTGGCCGCACTCAATGTTTATTATACTGGGGGGGCGCTCTCAATGTTTATTATACTGGGGGGGGCGCACTCAATGTTTATTATACTGGGGGGGCGCACTCAATGTTTATTATACTGGGGGGGGGGCGCTCTCAATGTTTGATATACTGGGGGGGCGCACTCAATGTTTATTATACTGGGGGGCGCACTCAATGTTTATTATACTGGGGGGGGGTGCACTCAATGTTTATTATACTGGGGGGGCGCACTCAATGTTTATTATATTGACCTTCTACTAAGCATTCATAATGCTATTATTTTCCCTTATAACCAAGTTATAAGGGAAAATAACACAGTGAATAGACTTTCATCTTAGCAACCAAGAGTGAAAATCGCACCGCATCCGCACTTGCTTGCGGATACAATGCGATTTTCACGCAGCCCCATTAACTTCTATGGGGTCTGCGTTGCATGAAAACGCACAACATAAAGCATGTTGCGATTTTCACGCAGCGCACAAGTGATGCGTGAAAATCACCGCTCATGTGCACAGCCCCATAGAAGTGAATGGGTCCGGATTCAGTGCGGGTGCAATGCGTTCACCTCACGCATTGCACCCGCGCAGAAATCTCGCCCATGTGAAAGGGGCCTAAGGGTGAATAGGACAAGGGTTCCAGCCCCTAAGGGGGCTAATAGTAAGTGAAAATAAAACATAAACACTAAGGCTACTTTCACACTTGCGGTAGTGTGATGCGGCAAGCAGTTCCGTTGTCAGAACTGCCTGCCGGATCCGCCGATCTTGATGTGACTGAAAGCATTTATGAGATGCATCCGGATGCGGATCCATCTCACAAATGCATTGCAAGAATGAATCCATGTCTCCGCTTGTCATGCGGACAGACGGATCCATCTTGTATCTTTTTACACATTTTTACCGGCATGCGCAGACCGGAGGGACGGATCCTGCATTCCGGTATTTTGAATGCCGGATCTGGCACTAATACGTTCCTATGGGAAAAATGCCGGGTCCGGCATTCAGGCAAGTCTTCAGTTTTTTTCGCCGGAGATAAAACCGTATGTAGCATGCTGCGGTTTTATCTTTTGCCTGATCAGTCAAAATGACTGAACTGAAGACGTCCTGATGCCTCCTGGACGGATTACTCCATTCAGAATGCATGGGGATATGCCTGATCAGTTCTTTTCCGGTATTGAGCCCCTGTGACGGAACTCTATGCCGAAAAAGAAAAATGCTAGTGTGAAAGTACTCTAAAATATTAAGTTTAAATCCCCCCCTTTCCCAATTTTACATATAAAAATATATACAATAAACATATTACATAGCGCTGCGTCCGAAAAGTCCAAACTATTAAATTATTAAAAAATATCTCCTATGCGGGGAGCATTCGCCATTTTTTAGTCACCTTGTCACCCCAAAAAATAGGATAGGACTGTTCTATTATGGGCCGAACGTTTCATAAAATGCGAAATGCACGTGGCTTTTTTGCTTGGTATCGAGTATCGCAATACTTTTTTATGGTGATGAAAGCGAATCAAAATTTTGGTATTGAAACAACCCTATGACGATCTGATCGGCGTAGCGTTGTCACGATACCAAAATTTTCATTCGGTTTTGATTTGGCGACTAAAAATGTAATTTGGCTCCTAAATCTTTACGTTCAGGAGCCAATGGCTACTAGGTATTTTTTTTAGTCTGGAGCCCTGCTATCAGAGGCCGGCGCAGGCGGCGCGATGACGTCATCGCGCCACCTAAGCCTTGAGCCGTACACAGCGCGGGACACAGGCCAGAAGAGGCCTGCATCGCATCGCTGCCAAAGAGGTAAGTGTTTTTTTCCTTTTTTTTTTTTTTTTCTGTACAATACTGATGGCTAGTGGCACATGATAGGAGAGGCCCTATGGCTAGTGGCACATGATAGGGGGGGCCGCCTATGGCTACTGGCACATGATAGGTGGGCCTATGGCTACTAGCACATGATAGGGGGGCCCTATGGCTACTGGCACATGATAGGGGGCCCTATGGCTACTGGCACATGATAGAGGGGCCCTATGGCTACTGGCACATGATAGGGGGCCCTATGGCTACTGGCACATGATAGAGGGGCCCTATGGCTACTGGATACATGATAGGGGGGGCGCCTATGGCTACTGGCACATGTTGATGGGGGGCTTAGGCTACTGGCACATGATTAAGGGGCATCTATGAGGGCACATTTCACTGGCACATTATTGGGGGACATCTATGGGGGCACTTCTTACTGGCACATTATTGGTGGGCACTATAGGGGCATCTACTGAGGCCACAAAGAACGGTTATTTTATATGGGGGTTCTGTATAGGGGCATTTTATACTGGGACACATTGTGTTGGGTACTATGGGGAAGGGGGGAGAGGACTACTACGGGGCACTGAGAAGGGGGATTTTATGCTTACAAATTATGGGGGACACTGAGGGCATCTACTGGCGCACTATATATCGGGCATTTTATACTGGTACATTATGGGGGCACTAGGGGGAGAGGAGCACTATGGGGGCATTTACTGGGGTCACTATATAGGGGTATTTTATACTGGCACATTATGGAGGCACTATGGGGACATTAGCTCAACTGGGGACATTACAGGGGGGTATTTTTTGCACTGACACATTATAAGGAGAATTATTTCTACTGGGGGGGGGGGGGCATTATGGTGGGCGTTATTACTCCCCCATGGTATGGCCCCCTAGTAGCAGCACCAGCCTCTCCCTGCTCTGCTATCCCTCTGCCCCTTCTCCAAATCCTTATTATGAAATCTTTCTCATTAGGATAAAACACATCATCAGCTCCGCCGAGACCCCGGCCAAAGTGTGGAAGTGGCGTCCGAGACCCCCAAGGGCCAAGCCAAGTAATTGTAAGTTTTCATATGAAATATGTTTGTTATATACATATAGCCTACACTGTCAGGTGTCACCCAGGGGGGGTGACACCATTTTCTACCGCACCGGGTGACACCAGCCCTAGCAACGCCACTGATGGAGAGCATTCCGTTCAGGATGTCTTCAGTTCAGTCTTTTTGACTGATCAGGCAAAAGATAAAACCGCAGCATACTATGGTTTTATCTCCTGCCCAAAAAACTGAAGACTTGCCTGAATGCCGGCAAGTCCCGGATCCAGCATTTAAAATACCGGAATGCCGGATCTGCGCAGACCGGTAAAAATGTGAA
Organism: Bufo gargarizans; assembly: GCF_014858855.1. Lineage (NCBI taxonomy): Eukaryota > Metazoa > Chordata > Amphibia > Anura > Bufonidae > Bufo > Bufo gargarizans. The sequence continues at coordinate 191,435 of NW_025334743.1, read as the reverse complement.
AAAAAAATCTAAATGGATCCATTTGTTCATATGACAGACGGATCCGTTCTTGCAATGCATTTGTAAGACGGATGAGGATCCTGGTCTTAAAATGCAATCAGTTGGCATACGTTTTGCGACAGAACTGCCTGCCGGATTCCTCTGCCGCAAGTGTCAAATTAGCCTAAGAAAAAAAATATGTTAATGTTTGTATGGTGGCAGAATTAATAATGAAAAGCTACAACTGCAAACATTTATTAAAAGGTTGTGACTCTTTGAATGTGGCGATACAAATGCAAAATGCCATTATTGTGCAAAAATTCTTCTGTAATTTTGTATTTGTTTTTAAGAGATTCGCAATGCAGTCCAACTGTACAAGGCCTCAAAATGATGCCATTAAAGTGATTTTCTAAGACTTTTATACTGATGACCTATCCTCTGGATCTGATCGTGGGGGTCCGACACCTGGAATCCCTGCCTATCAGTCGTTTGGGAAGGCACCATTGGTTGCAGTAGCACCGGGGCCTTCTCTCATCTCACCAAGCACAATGCCATACATTGTATAGTGCCTGTGCTTGGTATCGCAGCTTAGCCTCATTCACTTCGATGGGGCTGAGCTGCTCCTAGGCCATGTGACCGATGAACGTAATATCACATGGCCTAAGCTAAGCTGTGATGAGGCTTACTGGCACTAATGTAATGGTGTCCGAACCCCATCAATCAGATACTGATGACCTATGCAGAGGGTAGGTTATCAGTATAGAAGTCTTGGAAAATCCCTGTTAAAAATACAATTGGTCACGTTTAACAAAGGTGTCATGGTTGTGTAGCCAGATAAATCAAAATAAAATGGAAAAAATGCTGCCTTCTACAGGCCCAAAATGTATACCATCTTTCAGTGGTTAAAACTGTTACCTTTTTGTACTTTATTTTTGTGGCCTTTTCAGAGATTTACTTGACACATCTCCATTCACATCCTAACCACTGCTATCATCTAGACTGAAAAATCTGAATCCCTGAGTAAGGCCTCATGCACACGGACATTGTTTTTGTCCGCATCCGAGCCGTAGTCTTGGCGGCTCGGATGCGGACCCATTCACTTCAGTGGGGCCGCAAAAGATGCGGACAGCACTCCATGTGCTGTCCGCATCAATTGCTCCTGTTCTGTGGCCCCGCCCAAAAAATATAACATGTCCTATTCTTGTCCGCACTTTGCAGACAAGAATAGGCATCTATATTGAAGGCTGTCCGTGCCGTTCCACAAATTGCAGAACGCGCATGGACGCCATCTGCGTTTTGCGGATCAACGATTTGCGGACCGCAAAACACACCACGGTCGTGTGCATAAGGCCTAACTGCGTTCTAGGCAAGCCGAGACAGAGAAACTTTTTTTTGCAGGCCAGCTTCAACGTCCCCAGATATTCTTTTTTGATTGTGAATTAAATGCAAAATACAACTGAATGTAATAATTTTGTGTTTAATATGTAAGATGTCCTGTGGACAGGTAAAGGAAAAGGTCGAGGAAGAACACGAGCAGAAGCTGACGATGAAGTAACTAATGCTAGACCTTCTGCACCTAGTACACTGTTTGACTTTCTGGAGTCCAAAATGGGTACTTTTTCACTCGAAGGTGAGAGGCACATTTATTTGATCATTTTATGTAAAAGCTGGTGATGTACTTTAAAAATAAAATTCTCATTTAATTTAATCTTAATTTTACTTGTTTATATTTAATATCTATGCTTTACCGTTAGAAGCAGTTGTCACTAATTCTCGTCATTTCTTGTAATACATTTTTAAATCTTGCTAAAAAAAAGTAAAAAAAAAATTCTTATAGTTTACAGTCAAGGGGTCCAACAGCACCAGACAACCATGACTATTTATTTAAATATTCGGCAGAGCTCTCCTGAAACAATCTGCCTGATCATAAGAGAGCACAGTCCTCTCCATCTGCTTCCACTAATCTCTCTGATTTTTTTTTAACTTTTATATTCTTTTAAATTTCTTTTTAGAGGGCTTGTGTGTCTTCCTAAAGGGATGCATATGTAAAGAGAAGTATTAGAAGCTTTGCTCAGGTAGCAACCCCTAGTTGTATTTTGTAGAGTACCACAACCCTTATATCCAGATGCAAGGGTACCAACTTACACACCCTACCAATGTATCTCCTAGCATCTTAGTGGCATATCAAAAGTTAATGGGGTTGTCTGAGACTGAACTATTGATGACCTCTCCTCAGGATAGATAATATATGATCCTGGCTGTATGTTGATAAGCTGCTATGGGGTGATGTGCTGAGATGAACGCTGTGGCTTTTTCTAGGCCTGTAACCTCGTGTCTGATGGTCACATGGCCTTCCTGCAACTCAGAACCATTCACGTAAAGGTGTCCGAGGTGGAAAACCAAGCACGGGTGCTATGCAGTTGACACCAATCAGATATTGATGACCTATTCTGTGTATAGGTGATCAGTTTGAGGGTCCCAGGCAACTCATTTAAGGGCTCTTTCACACGTTCTTTTCTTCCGGCATAGAGTTCCGTCGTCGGGGCTCTATGCCGGAAGAATCCTGATCAGTTTTATCCTAATGCATTCTGAATGGAGAGCAATCCGTTCAGGATGCATCAGGATGTCTTCAGTTCAGGACCGGAACGTTTTTTGGCCGGAGAAAATACCGCAGCATGCTGCGCTTTTTACTCCGGCCAAAAATCCTGAACACTTGCCGCAAGGCCGGATCCGGAATTAATGCCCATTGAAAGGCATTGATCCGGATCCGGCCTTAAGCTAAACGTCGTTTCGGCGCATTGCCGGATCCGATGTTTAGCTTTTTCTGAATGGTTACCATGGCTGCCGGGACGCTAAAGTCCTGGCAGCCATGGTAAAGTGTAGTGGGGGAGCGGGGGAGCAGTATACTTACCATCCGTGCGGCTCCCAGGGCGCTCCAGAGTGACGTCAGGGCGCCCCACGCGCATGGATGACACGTGATCACATGGCACGTCATCCATGCGCATGGGGCGCTCTGACGTCATTCTGTAAGTATGCTGCTCCCCACTACTACGGATCTGTCTTTAAATGCTTTCAGTTCACTTGCGTTTTTCCGGATCCGGCTGTGTAATTCCGGCAAGTGGAGTACACGCCGTATCCGAACAACGCAAGTGTGAAAGAGGCCTAAGTATAAATGTTCACATTCCTTTTAGGCCTACTGCTTAGGGAACAGAATCCTTTGACACATGCATTCTACATTTGCTCATGTGATTTTCATTTTTTTCTTTGTTTAACCACTTCAGCCCTGCTAGCTGAAACACCCTTCATGACCAGAGCACTTTTTACACTTTGGCACTACACTCCTTTCACCGTTTATCGCTCGGTCATGCAACTTACCACCGAAATGAATTTTACCTCCTTTTCTTCTCACTAATAGAGCTTTCATTTGGTGGTATTTTATTGCTGCTGACATTTTTACTTTTTTTGTTATTAATCAAAATGTAACGATTTTTTTGCAAAAAAATGACATTTTTCACTTTCAGCTGTAAAATTTTGCAAAAAAAAAAAACGACATCCATATATAAATTTTTCGCCAAATTTATTGTTCCACATGTCTTTGATTAAAAAAAAATGGTTTGGGTAAAAGTTATAGCGTTTACACACTATGGTACAAAAATGTGAATTTCCGCTTTTTGAAACAGCTCTGACTTTCTGAGCACCTGTCATGATTCCTGAGGTTCTACAATGCCCAAACAGTAGAAAAACCCCACAAATGACCCCATTTCGGAAAGTAGACACCCTAAGGTATTCGCTGATGGGCATAGTGAGTTCATAGAACTTTTTATTTTTTGTCACAAGTTAGCGGAAAATGATGATGATTTTTATTTTTTATTTTTTTTCTTACAAAGTCTCATATTCCACTAACTTGCGACAAAAAATAAAAAATTCTAGGAACTCACCGTGCCCCTCACAGAATACCTTGGGGTGTCTTCTTTCCAAAATGGGGTCACTTGTGGCAGAGTTATACTGCCCTGGCAATTTAGGGGCCCTAATGTGTGAGAAGTACTTTGCAATCAAAATGTGTAAAAAATGACCGGTGAAATCCGAAAGGTGCACTTTGGAATGTGCGCCCCTTTGCCCACCTAGGCTGCAAAAAAGTGTGACACATCTGGTATCTCCGTACTCAGGAGAAGTTGGGGAATGTGTTTTGGGGTGTCATTTTACATATACCCATGCTGGGTGAGAGAAATATCTTGGCAAAAGACAACTTTTCCCATTTTTTTATACAAAGTTGGCATTTGACCAAGATATTTTTCTCACCCAGCATGGGTATATGTAAAATGACACCCCAAAACACATTCCCCAACTTCTCCTGAGTACGGCGATACCAGATGTGTGACACTTTTTTGCAGCCTAGATGCGCAAAGGTGCCCAAATTCCTTTTAGGAGGGCATTTTTAGACATTTGGATCCCAGACTTCTTCTCATGATTTAGGGCCCCTAAAAAGCCAGGGCAGTATAAATACCCCACATGTGACCCCACTTTGGAAAGAAGACACCCCAAGGTATTCAATGAGGGGCCTGGCGAGTTTATAGAAAAAAAATTTTTGGGCATAAGTTTGCGGAAATTGATTTATTTTTTTTATTTTTTTCTCACAAAGTCTCACTTTCCGCTAACTTAGGATAAAAAATTAAATCTTTAATGGACTCAATATGCCCCTCAGCAAATACCAAATGCAGCACAAAGTACGCCCCTTGGGCAGAAAGGACAGGTTATTATAAAGATTATTTTTAACGTTTTATAATGCGCACAGGGACTATACTATTATAAGACCTAGGGGGGCATATAAAGAGCTAATTATGCTCAGAAGGCCTGTCAGTGTCCCTTTAAGCTGTTTTCTTGGCACTTCCATTTAAATAATAGATACCTAAATGAAACATGTAAACATCATATTTTGAATATGCATTATTACAAATTAGGTTATAATTGTGATTCTGGATTTTGCAAAACCCGCTTCATTCACTACACAGTTTAAAGGGAACCTGTCACCTCTACTATGCTAACCTCACTGAGCGTTTCTAAATGTTCATTGTGTTACCCTAAACATATAAATTACACTTTTAATTTCATTTGCAGATGAATTCAGTAAGTATTATGCATTTTTGTACTTCCTGCCTGTTATGCAAATTAACATAAGAGTCATATTTTCCAGCTTGACTCCTCTCAGGTTAATTTGCATATGTATAAAATCGTTTTTTTCCCACACAATAAAAGCACACAGAGCTATGGGGACTGGGTATTGCGGATGTGCTAGCGCAGTGTTTCCCAACCAGTGTGCCTCCAGCTGTTGCAAAACTACAACTTCCAGCATGCCCGGACAGCATTTGGCTGTGCGGGCATGCTGGGAGTTGTAGTTTTGTAAAAGCTGGAGGCACACTGGTTGGAAAACACTGTGCTAGCGGCCATCTAGCAACCCATGTCCTCAGCTCTATACCCAAAATCCAGGTGACAGGTTCCTAAGGACAGCTCACCTCACTTTACTGCTCATGCACCATTCTGCTTTACTCCCACCGTAACAGAACTGAGCAACAGACGCACTTCTGATTTTGTATTGTAGTGCTTCCCACCCTTGAGATTGTCGCTGACAAGTCCCAATCTAAGGGACTACACCTCGCTTGTCTGTCAAATTCAAAATACTTCAAAAGTCCTTTTCTATATTTAATAATGTTTCAATATTTGAGTAGTTCCCTATTTAATATTCCCTATTTAATATTTGAGTAGTAGTCCCTATTTGCTGTGTCTAAGTTCCTTATAAATGTTACAAAACAGAATTAAAGGAAAACAGACTACCGAGGTCATTTATTAACCGCCTCCGGACCGCCTAACGCAGATGTGCGGTCCGGAGGCGGCAGCGCTGCGCACAACGACGCATATACGCGTCATCTCGTGAGACGCGAGATGACGCGCTATGCGGCCCGCGCATGCGCAGTTCGGCCGGCATTTCGAAGAGGACCATTTCGTCATCAGCTTGCCAGCCAATGATCGCGGCTGGCAAGCTGATGATTTTCAAAAAAACCAATCACAGCGCCAGATAACAGATCATATTTGTAAATATGATCTGTTATATGGCTGCCTGCTCCTCTGCTGGTTCTTTTCGTCGGTTGGATCCAGCAGAGGAGCAGGCTTCACAGTGAGTACACCAAACACTACACTTTAGCCCCAGATCACCCCCCTGAACCCCAATTAACCCTTTGATAACCCCTTTGTAAACTGTCACTTTTTTTTTTTTCACTGGTATTGACCGTTAGGTTTTAGGTATAGTTTAGGCCCCTTGGTTAGGTAGTTAGCGATCAGTTAGCGCCCAGCCCACCGCACCGCAGTCCGTTATTCGCTGATTAGCGTATCGCTAATCAGCATTTGTACTTTTATAGTATCTGGAAGTGATCAAAACTGATCACGGTCAGATCTATAATAGTACTAGTGTCACTTTAGTTCGCCCTCCACCCAAAACGCAGTGTTTGCCCGATCAGGCCTGATCGGTCGCCCACACGTGCGTTCACCCACGCCCGCCCCACCGCAATGACAAAAAAAATTTTTTTTTTTTGATCACTGCACAATCACTTTACACGCACTGCGGCGATAAAAAAATCAGTTTTGATATTTTTTATCAACCGCAGCGGCCTCCGGTACTTCGCTAGCCTCCCCTTTGTAAGACAGGCTTGCTTTTTTTTTTCTTGGGTAGTCTCAGGGAATACCCCTAAATTTAGTTGCCCAAAATGTCAAACAGGGGGTATTCCTCTGAAGAGGCCTACAGGCTTCTGACCCAGTCGGATGAGGAGTGGGAACCCTCATCTGATGAATCCAGCGGGTCAGAATACGAACCTGTAGAAAGCAGTGGCTCTCTGACCCAAAGTTCGGACGAGGAGGCTGAGGTCCCTGATACCACCAGGCGTACCCGGCCCCGTGTCGCTAGACCACAGGTTGCGCAGGATCCGCTTCAAGAGCAGCAGAGTGGGGCTGGTGCTGTCGGATTACGTGGTGAGGCATACACCAGCAGCCCAGCCCTCCCTGGACCTAGTACCAGCACTGCCGTACAACCTGGTGAAGTAGCGAGCACCAGAAGGGCAGTTGAAGCTGGTACGGTGGCACGTGCAGTAGTGACCCCGTCGCAGCCTCCGCAAAGACGTGGCCGTAGAGCCCCTAGAATCCCAGAGGTGCTGGCAAACCCTGATTGGCAGTCCCCAACTTCAGCCGCACCTGTAGTTTTCCCTTTCACTGCCCAGTCTGGAGTTCGGGTTGAGACAGCTCAGATCGGTTCGGCCCTGGGATTTTTTGAGCTGTTCTTGACTGCGGAGCTCTTAGACATAGTTGTGGCCGAAACAAACAGGTATGCCACACAATTTATCACCGCTAACCCGGGAAGCTTTTATGCCCAGCCTTTCCGGTGGAAACCAGTCCAAGTTTCCGAAATTAAAACTTTTCTGGGCCTCCTCCTCAACATGGGCCTGACAAAAAAGCATGAATTGCGGTCATATTGGTCCACGAACCCGATTCATCACATGCCCATGTTCTCTGCTGCTATGTCCAGGGCACGTTTTGAGGCCATCCTGCGTTTCCTGCACTTTAGTGACAACACCGCCTCCCGTCCCAGAGGCCACCCTGCTTTTGACCGGCTCCACAAAATTCGGCCCCTCATAGACCATTTCAACCAGAAATTTGCAGATTTGTATACCCCAGAGCAAAACATCTGCGTAGACGAGTCCCTGATACATTTTACCGGGCGCCTTGGCTTCAAACAATACATCCGAAGCAAGCGCGCCCGGTATGGGGTCAAATTGTATAAGCTCTGTGAAAGGGCCACAGGCTATACCCACAAATTTCGGATCTATGAGGGAAAAGATCAGACCCTGGAGCCGGTCGGTTGCCCTGACTACCTGGGGAGCAGTGGGAAGACAGTTTGGGACTTGGTGTCACCCTTATTCGGCAAGGGGTACCATCTTTATGTGGACAATTTTTACACAAGTGTGGCCCTCTTTAGGCATTTGTTTCTAGAACGGATTGGCGCCTGTGGTACCGCGCGAACTAATCGCGCGGGCTTCCCCCAACGGCTCGTTACCACCCGTCTTGCAAGGGGGCAGAGGGCCGCACTGTGCAACGAAGAACTGCTCGCGGTGAAATGGAGAGACAAGCGTGACGTTTACACGCTCTCCTCCATTCACGCAGACACGACAATACAAATTGAGCGAGCAACCCGTGTCATTGAAAAGCCCCTCTCAGTCCACGACTATAATTTGCTCATGGGAGGGGTGGACTTCAATGACCAGATGTTGTCTCCGTATTTAGTTTCCCGCAGAACCAGACGCTGGTATAAGAAGGTGTATATTTAATTCAATTGGCTCTGTACAATAGTTTTGTTCTTTACAGTAAGGCTGGGAGAACTGGATCCTTCCTCAAATTTCAGGAAGAGATCATCGAGAACCTCCTGTACCCAGGAGGTTCCGTGGCCCCATCCACCAGTGTAGTTAGCCGTCTACACGAGCGACATTTCCCCAATGTCGTTCCTGGTACCTCAACCCAACCGTCACCCCGAAAAAGATGTTGTGTCTGTAGCAGGAGTGGAATAAGGCGTGACACCCGCTATTTCTGTCCTGACCACCCTGCCCTATGCTTTGGAGAGTGTTTCTGGAAGTACCACTCACAGGTACACTACTAGCATAGGGATCATCTCACCAGGACAGGCACACAGGGCTATTAGGGCCCATTCACTCACTGCTGCTGCAAACGTCTCCTTTCACATGGGACAAAGTGCATAACGCACTTCGCCACATCTTTGGGCGATTTGCGCTTTGCACATTGACCCATGGGGAAGGAGAGGTTTGTTCTATAAAGGTAAAAAAACAAAAAAAAAAAAAAAAAAAACACCAGTAAGCAAAAAGGTTAATGTTCAGTTAAAAAAGTTAAAGTTTATATGTTCTGTTGCAAAGTTAATAAAATTATTGCGTTGCGGCCTGTTTTTTTTTTTTTTTTTTTTTACCTTCCAGGTGAACCAACCGATCGATTAGCTGCAGCACTGATGTGCATTCTGACAGAAGCATTGCGCTGCTGTCAGATTACACGCAAGTCGGTGTATGCGGCGCTGCAAGACGAGATTTTCTCCTCTGCAGTAACAGATACGTTTGCCGAGGCATACGAGCTGAGGAGGAGGCGGCGTTCCTATGCTTTGGCAAACACTTTGTATATATATATATATATATATATATATATATATATATATAAAAAATAATAATCCCGGCAATGATTTATTCATCCGCATCGATTGATGTGAATGGAGAAATCTGGTTTGCCAGGGCATACGAGCTAAGTGGGTATGGATGTAGGGCGGAGCTCCTATGTCCTGGCAGACGCCTTTCCCCTCAATTTTTTGTTTTGGGCAGAGATTTTTTCATCCACATTGATCGATGCGAATGAAGAAATCTGTGCCGTTCATTTTTTTCTTTCAGCCCAGAAGCTGAACGGAAAAAAAAATCTCGTTACCTGTATGCTCAATATAAGGAGAATAGCAGAAACTCCTAATGCTGGCCATACATGTAATGATTGCGGAGACCCTCAAATGCCAGGGCAGTACAAACACCCCACAACTGACCCCATTTTGGAAAGAAGACACCCCAAGGTATTTGCTGAGGGGCATATTGAGTCCATGAAAGATTTAAATTTTTGTCCTAAGTTAGCGGAAAGTGAGACTTTGTGAGAAAAAAAAAAAAAAAATCAATTTCCGCTAACTTATGCGGAAAAAAAAAAATTCTATGAACTTGCCAGGCCCCTCATTGGATACCTTGGGGTGTCTTCTTTCCAAAGTGGGGTCACATGTGGGGTATTTATACTGCCCTGGCTTTTTAGGGCCCTAAAGCGTGAGAAGAAGTCTGGGATCCAAATGTCTAAAAATGCCCTCCTAAAAGGAATTTGGGCACCTTTGCGCATCTAGGCTGCAAAAAAGTGTCACACATCTGGTATCGCCGTACTCAGGAGAAGTTGGGGAATGTGTTTTGGGGTGTCATTTTACATATACCCATGCTGGGTGAGATAAACATCTTGATCAAATGCCAACTTTGTATAATTTTTTTTTGGAAAAGTTGTCTTTTGCCAGGATATTTCTCTCACCCAGCATGGGTATATGTAAAATGACACCCCAAAACACATTCCCCAACTTCTCCTGAGTACGGCGATACCAGATGTGTGACACTTTTTTGCAGCCAAGGTGGGCAAAGGGGCACATATTCCAAAGTGCACCTTTCGGATTTCGCAGGCCATTTTTTACACATTTTGATTGCAAAGTACTTCTCACACATTTGGGCCCCTAAATTGCCAGGGCAGTATAACTACGCCACAAGTGACCCCATTTTGGATAGAAGACACCCCAAGGTATTCCGTGAGGGGCATGGCGAGTTCCTAGAATTTTATTTTTTTGTCGCAAGTTAGTGGAATATGAGACTTTGTAAGGAAAAAAGAGAAAAAAAAAAAATCATCATTTTCCGCTAACTTGTGACAAAAAAAAATAAATTCTAGGAACTCGCAGTGCCTCTCACGGAATACCTTGGGGTGTCTTCTTTCCAAAATGGGGTCACTTGTGGCGTAGTTATACTGCCCTGGCAATTTAGGGGCCCAAATGTGTGAGAAGTACCTTGCAATCAAAATATGTAAAAAAATGGCCTGCAAAATCCGAAAGGTGCACTTTGGAATATGTGCCCCTTTGCCCACCTTGGCAGCAAAAAAGTGTGACACATCTGGTATCGCCGTACTCAGGAGAAGTTGGGGAATGTGTTTTGGGGTGTCGTTTTACATATACCCATGCTGGGTGAGAAAAATATCTTGGTCAAATGCCAACTTTGTATAAAAAAATGGGAAAAGTTGTCTTTTGCCAAGATATTTCTCTCACCCAGCATGGGTATATGTAAAATGACACCCCAAAACACATTGCCCTACTTCTTCTGAGTACGGCGATACCACTTGTGTGACACTTTTTTGCAGCCTAGGTGGGCAAAGGGGCCCAAATTCTAAAGAGCACCTTTAGGATTTCACAGGGCATTTTTTACACATTTGGATTTCTAACTACTTCTCACGCATTAGGGCCCCTAAAATGCCAAGGCAGTATAACTACCCCACAAGTGACCCCATTTTGGAAAGAAGACACCCCAAAGTATAAGGTGATGGGCATAGTGAGTTCATGGAAGTTTTTATTTTTTTGTCACAAGTTAGTGGAATATGAGACTTTGTAAGAAAAAAAAAAATTCATCAAAAAATAAAAACTTCTATGAACTCACTATGCCCATCAGCGAATACCTTAGGGTGTCTACTTTCCAAAATGGGGTCATTTGTGGGGTGTTTCTACTGTCTGGGCATTGTAGAACCTCAGGAAACATGACAGGTGCTCAGAAAGTCAGAGCTGCTTCAAAATGCGGAAATTCACATTTTTGTACCATAGTTTGTAAACGCTATAACTTTAGCGCAAACCAATAAATATACACCTATTGCATTTTTTTAATCAGACATGTAGAACAATAAATTTAGAGAAAAATATATATAGAAATGTAGTTTTATTTGAAAAATTTTACAACTGAAAGTGAAAAATGTCATTTTTTTGCAAAAAATTCAGTAAATTGCGATTAATAACAAAAAAATGTAAAAATGTCAACAGCAATGAAATACCACCAAATGAAAGCTCTATTAGTGAGAAGAAAAGGAGGTAAAATTAATTTGGGTGGTAAGTTGTATGACCGAGCAATACACCGTGAAAGTAGTGTAGTGCAGAATTGTAAAAAGTGGTCTGGTCATTAAGGGGGTTTAAGCTACGGGGGCTGAGGTGGTTAATAAGCCCCTGCGCTCGTGGTGGAACCCTCCGTAAGTTTTGTAAAGGCGCCGGTCTTAATGTAAGCAAACTTTCTCGCTGTCTTACATTTAGACCATTTTCTACGACTAAAACAGGCGTAGAAAATGATGAATGAGACGGGCCTTTTTTAGACCTGGCGTGAGCGGGGGAAAGACGTAGATTGCGGTGCAAATAAACTGTGTGTTGCAATCTGTGCCAGAAATACGCCTAATATAGTAAATGAGCCCCTATATTTCTTAATTCAACGTCTTTCCTTGCAATCATGCTCTTCATGACTCATAGATGTTATATTAGCCAAAGACCTTTAAGCATGTTGCTAGAGTGCCCAAGCAGGTTTAAGCGTAATCATAGAGAATTGCTGTACTTGATTAGTGAAAGTATATACAAGAGGAGATCCGATCTCTAAAGTGGTGCACGATCATGGCGCATACATAGGCTTGTAGGATAGCAACAAGAGAAATGAAAGCTCTGGATCTGCCCGGAGCTTTAACACTCATATAAAAGCCGTTTTGCACTAATCTATGTGTTTTGGATTTATAGCTGAAGATTTCAGAGATTCTTTAGGATGTTCTTAATCTCACTTTATGAAATCTAAAGGGAACTTCAGCCATAATTTTGTTTTATTTTTTAAGAGTGAGTCATTTTCCTAATCGTTGTGGGAGTCAAGCCACACTGTGTACAGCAGTAAGGGCTCTTTCACACCTGCGTTATTGTCTTCCGGCATAGAGTTCCGTCGTCGGGGCTCTATCACGGAAGAATCCTGATCAGTTTTATCCTAATGCATTCTGAATGGAGTGAAATCCGTTCAGGATGCATCAGGATGTCTTCAGTTCCGGAACGGAACGTTTTTTGGCCGGAGAAAATACCGCAGCATGCTGCTCTTTTTGCTCCGGCCAAAAAAACTGAAGACTTGCCACAAGGCCGGATCCGGAATGAATGCCCATTGAAAGGCATTGATCCGCATCCGGCCTTAAGCTAAACGTTGTTTCGGCGCATTGCCGGATCCGACGTTTAGCTTTTTTAGAGTGGTTACCATGGCTGCTGGGACGCTAAAGTCCTGGCAGCCATGGTAAAGTGTAGTGGGGAGCAGCATACTTACCATCGGGGCGCTCCAGAGTGACGTCAGGGCGCCCCAGGCGCATGGATGACGTGATCGCATGGCACGTCATCCATGCGCATGGGGCGCTCTGACGTCACTCTGGAGCGCCCCGAGAGCCGCACGGATGGTAAGTATACCGCTCCCCGCTCCTACTATGGCAACCAGGACTTTAATAGCGTCCTGGCTGCCATAGTAACACTGAAAGCATTTTGAAGACGGATCAGTCTTCAAATGCTTTCAGTACACTTGTGTTTTTCCGGATCCGGCGTGTAATTCCGGCAAGTGGAGTACACGCCGGATCCGGACAACGCAAGTGTGAAAGAGGCCTAAGGCGAGTGAGTTGGTATATCGTTTTTTCCAAGGACATTATTATTGCCTCAATATACACATTGTCTACAGAATATAATTACTGCTGTGGACGTTTTATAGCATCTAAAATTATAGCATCTAAGTGTTAAGCACTGTCTGACTGTGTTCTCTGTCAGATTAGTTTGCCAGTCAATTTGTAGGAGTTTTTTTCCCAAAACTATTATTGACAGCCATGCCTGTGTGCAAAATATTCTGGCTGATAGTTATGGCTCGTTAATGAAATGCAAACCTCTTCTACAGCTTTATAACCACATAAACTGTGAGCTGCAAGGCAAGGAAAATGTCATGACTGATGAATATATTACTACTCACTTGGAGTGTTATATGTACAGTACCTGTAATATATATTTCGGTTTACTTGCTAGAAGCTTTCATGTGTCACTTATTGTAGACAAATGTATGAGCTTTACTATATACTGCGGGGAAGTGTTTAGTTTAAGCACCATTGCACAATACATTAAGCCACCTGTAACCTAAAAGCGACAGCAACATTAAATGTGTCTGTGCTGATTGTTACTGGTTTTAATTAGAAAAAAAATAGATAATAAGGGCTGCACATCCCTAATCTGGATAAGCAGCTGAGGTATAGGGATACTAGCCAAAGTATACTTAAAATTAAAAAAATAATGTAATATTGCTGCCACTGTGCTAAATTGAAAATCCAGCCCCCCCCATTTCTCTCCCTCTCCTCTCTCTCTCTCTCTCTCTCTCTCTCTCTATATATATATATATATATATATATATATATATATATATATAGATAGATAGATAGATAGATAGATAGATAGATATACATATACATACAGTACAGACCAAAGGTTTGGACACACCTTCTCATTCAAACAGTTTTCTTTATTTTCATGACTATGAAAATTGTAGATTCACACTGAAGGCATCAAAACTATGAATTAACACATGTGGAATTTATATACATAACAAAAAAGTGTGAAACAACTGAAAATATATCATATTCTAGGTTCTTCAAAGTAGCCACCTTTTGCTTTGATTACTGCTTTGCACACTCTTGGCATTCTCTTGATGAGCTTCAAGAGGTAGCCACCTGAAATGGTTTTCACTTCACAGGTGTGCCCTGTCAGGTTTAATAAGTGGGATTTCTTGCCTTATAAATGGGGTTGGGACCATCCGTTGCATTGTGGAGAAGTCAGGTGGATACACAGCTGATAGTCCTACTGAATAGACTGTTAGAATTTGTATTATGGCAAGATAAAAGCAGCTAAGTAAAGAAAAACGCGTGGCCATCATTACTTTAAGAAATTAAGTCGGTCAGTCCGAAAAATTGGGAAAACTTTGAAAGTGTCCCCAAGTGCAGTCACAAGAACCATCAAACGCTACAAAGAAACTGGCTCACACGCGGACCGCCCCAGGAAAGGAAGACCAAGAGTCACCTCTGCTGCGGAGGATAAGTTCATCCGAGTCACCAGCCTCAGAAATCGCAGGTTAACAGCAGCTCAGATTAGAGACCAGGTCAATGCCACACAGAGTTCTAGCAGCAGACACATCTCTAGAACAACTGTTAAGAGGAGACTGTGTGAATCAGGCCTTCATGGTAGAATATCTGCTAGGAAACCACTGCTAAGGACAGGCAACAAGCAGAAGAGACTTGTTTGGGCTAAAGAACACAAGGAATAGACATTAGACCAGTGGAAATCTGTGCTTTGGTCTGATGAGTCCAAATTTGAGATCTTTGGTTCCAACCACCGTGTCTTTGTGCGACGCACAAAAGGTGAACAGATGGACTCTACAAGCATGGAGGAGTGATGGTGTGGGGGTACTTTGCTGGTGACACTGTTGGGGATTTATTCAAAATTGAAGGCATACCGAACCAGAATGGCTACCACAGCATCTTGCAGCGGCATGCTATTCCATCCGGTTTGCGTTTAGTTGGACCATCATTTATTTTTCAACAGGACAATGACCCCAAACACACCTCCAGGCTGTGTAAGGGCTTTTTGACCATGAAGGAGAGTTATGGGGTGCTGCGCCAGATGACCTGGCCTCCACTGTCACCGGACCTGAACCCAATCGAGATGGTTTGGGGTGAGCTGGACCGCAGAGTGAAGGCAAAAGGGCCAACAAGTGCTAAGCATCTCTGGGAACTCCTTCAAGACTGTTGGAAGACCATTTCAGGTGACTACCTCTTGAATCTTATCAAGAGAATGCCAAGAGTGTGTAAAGCAGTAATCAAAGCAATCAAAGCAAAAAGTGGTTACTTTGAACCTAGCATATGACATATTTTCAGTTGTTTCACACTTTTGTGTTATGTATATAATTCCACATGTGTTAATTCATAGTTTTGATGCCTTCAGTGTGAATCTACAATTTTCATAGTCATGAAAATAAAGAAAACTCTTTGAATGAGAAGGTGTGTCCAAACTTTTGGTCTGTACTGTGTATATATATATCTATATATATATCTATATATATATCTATATATATATATATAATTTTTATGTTCCAGTACATAAAAAGGAATTTCCACATCAAAAGGTTTAAAGGGGTTGTGAAAGGCAATAAGAATGTTTGCTTCCGACTGCTTGCTTCCCGCTTGTACTCCTTCCGGTTTGCAATGTTCTGCTGCTCTCCTTTGCTGGAAAACCATCTAGTTTGCCACCTCCTGCAACCTATTACTGTCCACGGTAGTGACCAGTTCCCCTTACTTTATAAGAAGTAGTCACATGACACAAGAGGATCCGGTCGCCACCATGGGCAGTGATTGGCTGCCGGATGTCTTCGTCCAGGAGAAGGAGTGGGGAGCCAGCATCGGGAAGCAATTAAGTAAGCTTCTCTTCATAGGTCTGGCCAAGTAGGGGGTTTGCCAAAAATTCTCCCATTTTTGCACAGCTCTTTTAAAGAAAGATCTATTGTAGTATAAAATGAACACAGTCCTGTACAGGGCACTGCAACCTGTAAGCAGGAATCACATTGAATCCCCATTTGTTAGACATATTGGGGGCAATT
Organism: Bufo gargarizans; assembly: GCF_014858855.1. NCBI lineage: Eukaryota > Metazoa > Chordata > Amphibia > Anura > Bufonidae > Bufo > Bufo gargarizans. Next base: position 175,146 of record NW_025334743.1, on the reverse strand, counting down.
TTTCATATAATTTGTACCAATTTTCTGACTTAAAAAAGTAAAACATTTTGGCACATGCGTACAAATTTATACTTTTTAGATTTTTTTTTTTTGAAAGTGGGCCGTGCTTCGCTATGTTATTTGTACACCAAATTTATCAATTTCAACTTTATAAAAAGCGGCAAAAATGATGAGGTGCGAGGTAAAAGTAACATCGCAAGACAAAAATGTTGTTTGTTAAGATGCATCAGATTTCAATAGCAGATTCAAAGCAAACTCCATCAAAATTGTCTTCAAAGATTCTCCTCATCATAAATTCCTTCAATAAAGCCCATCCTGTTCTATCCACAATCCTTCCCAGAAACTTCCACTTTGGGGAAAGTTTGCATTAATCCACTCCTTTTGAGGTCATTTTGCAGCATAATCTTCTGAGGTATGGTATTTCCTACATACCTCTCTTTGTGCAGATCAAAGAAGGTATCACTCAGCTGTTCGGTAAATCTGAGACCTTAGGGCACATTCACATCTGCACTATTTCCATTGTTCTGCGTTTCGAACTATACCGTTCTTAGTCATAACAGGCAGTGCACACAGTTATGACTAAGAACGGTATAGTTCGAAACGCATCAATGTGGGGGGGGGGGGGGGAGATTTGTTACCGAAAATAAAGACAAAGCAACAGAATCTTCAACAGTTTTGGAACTTTTTTCTCCTGTTGCTCTTAAACCATCTGCTGTATTATTTATCTTGCTACCGCAGAAGAGCACCTATGAAGTTATTTGATGTTTTTTTCCCTGCCTCATTTGGCTCATGTGTGCATTTAGGGCCACATTTATTAAGACTGGCATTTTAGACGCTGATCTTAATAAAGCCCCATAGCTGGCGGAGGATCCGCCGAAGTTATGAAGAGGAGCAGGCCCCCCTATAAGTTCGGCACATTCTGCGTTAGTTCTAAATGTAAAACAACTTCTGAACTGACCTGGTTCCTTCCCTGCCCACGCCACGCCTGCAATTTTAGACCTGGTGTGAGCTTTGAGAAGTAGCAGATATTAGCATCTGCGCCTGAAATGCCCCTAATTTAGGAGTATTTCAGTATAATAAATGACCCACTTAGTACTTGGACGTGAAATTGGTAATGTGGACTACAACTGCCATCTGTGACCATTGGTCAAGTTCTACTTAAAGAAGCATTCTGTGATTGATGACCTATCCTGAGCACACCCCTTTTAAGGTGCCCTTACATCTTCATTATGTGTTGACCATACACTCTTTTTGGCTAACAGCTATCTCTCTTGACTGCCCCATACATGCTTGGCTTGGCTGAGACTGTATGTGTTTTCAAAGGAAACGGAGGAGAAAGCCGTTGATGGATTCAACATGCTCAGGAGCTCCCCATACAACTTAGCTTGTTGACCGGCCCCACCAAAAACAGTGGTTTCATTCAACAATATAAGGCTACATGCCCATGAACGTTGTTTGTTTCCGTATCCGTTTTTTGTTTTTTTTGCGGATAGGATGTGGACCCATTCATTTCAATGGGTCTGCAAAAAATGTGTGCAGTCCGCATCAATTTGTCCCTACAAAAAAAAATAGAACATGTCCTATTCTTGTCCATTTTAGGCATTGTTACAATGGATCCACAAAAAAAAAACGGATGGCATGCGGATGTCATCTGTTTTTTTGGGGCGGATCAGCAATTGGCGGACCACAAAACACATACGGTAGCCTAATAATGTGTATGGGACCCTTTAGAGTTGTGACTAAGGCCTCATGCACATGACCATTCCGTTTTTTTGCAGTCCGAAAACCGTGGATCCGCAAAAAATGGAAGCTACCCGTGTGCCTTCCGCAATTTACGGAACGGGCGGCCCATTGTAGAAATGCCTATTCTTGTCCGCAAAACGGACAAGAATAAGACATGTTCGATTTTTTGGGCGGGGCTATGGAACGGAGCAACGGATGCGAACAGCAAACGGAGCGCTGCCCGCATCTTTTGGGGCCCCACTGCGGACCAAAACAGCGGTCATGTGCATGAGGCCTAAAGCACAGCCAGATAAGGTAACAATGATCAGTACTTTGTGCTTTCTTACTGGCTTGTATGTAAGTACCCTTTGAAGAGCAATGTATGTATTTGTTTGACCAACCTAAGAGAGCACCAAATACATTATGCAGTGAACTACAGTCGTGGCCAAAAGTTTTGATAATGACCCAAATATTCGTTTTCACAAAGTTTGCTGCTAAACTGCTTTTAGATCTTTGTTTCAGTTCTTTCTGTGATGTAGTGAAATATAAATAGCCTTCCTGCAGAAGTGGTAGCTGCAAATACAGTGGAGGAGTTTAAGCATGCATGGGATAGGCATTAGGCCATCCTTCATATAAGATAGGGCCAGGGGCTATTCATAGTATTCAGTATATTGGGCGGACTTGATGAGCCAAATGGTTCTTATCTGCCGACACATTCTATAATTACACGCACTTCATACGTTTCAAAGGCTTTTATTGACAATTACATGACATTTATGCAAAGAGTCAGTATTTGCAGTGTTGGCCCTTCTTTTTCAGGACCTCTGCAATTCGACTGGGCATGCTCTCAATCAACTTCTGGGCCAATTCCTGACTGATAGCAACCCATTCTTTCATAATCACTTCTTGGAGTTTGTCAGAATTAGTGGGTTTTTGTTTGTCCACCCACCTCTTGAGGATTGACCACGAGTTCTCAATGGGATTAAGATCTGAGGAGTTTCCAGGCCATGGACCCAAAATGTCAACGTTTTGGTCCCCGAGCCACTTAGTTATCACCTTTGCCTTATGGCACGGTGCTCCATCGTGCTGGAAAATGCATTGTTCTTCGCCAAACTGTTGTTGGATTGTTGGAAGAAGTTGCTGTTGGAGGGTGTTTTGGTACCATTCTTTATTCATGGCTGTGTTTTTGGGCAAAATTGTGAATGAGCCCACTCCGTTGGATGAGAAGCAAACCCACACATGAATGGTCTCAGGATGCTTTACTATTGGCATAACACAGGACTGATGGTAGCGCTCACCTTTTCTTCTCCGGACAAGCCTTTTTTCTGATGCCCCAAGCAATCGGAAAGAGGCTTCATCGGAGAATATGACTTTGCCCCAGTCCTAAGCAGTCCATTCACCATATTTTCTGCAGAAGATCAATCTGTTTTTTTGAGAGAAGTGGCTTCTTTGCTGCCCTTTGACACCAGGCCATCTTCCAAAAGTCTTCGCCTCACTGTGCGTGCAGATGCGCTTACACCTGCCTGCTGCCATTCCTGAGCAAGCTCTGCACTGGTGGCACTCCGATCCCGCAGCTGAATCCTCTCAAGGAGACGATCCTGGCGCTTGCTGGACTTTCTTGGACGCCCTGAAGCCTTCTTAACAAGAATTCAACCTCTTTCCTTGAAGTTCTTGATGATCCTATAAATTGTTGATTTGAGGTACAATCTTAGTAGCCACAATATCCTTGCCTGTGAAGCCATTTTTATGCAACGCAATGATGGCTGCACGCGTTTCTTTGCAGGTCACCATGGTTGACAATGGAAGAACAATGATTTCAAGCATCACCCTCCTTTTAACAGGTCAAGTCTGCCATTTTAACCCAATCAGCCTGACATAATCTCCAGCCTTGTGCTCGTCAACATTCTCACCTGAGTTAACAAGACGATTACTGAAATGATCTCAGCAGGTCCTTTAATGACAGCAATGAAATGCAGTGGAAAGTTTTTTGGGGGATTAAGTTAATTTTCATGGCAAAGGACTATGCAATTCATCTGATCACTCTTCATAACATTCTGGAGTATATGCAAATTGCTATTATAAAAACTTAAGCAGCAACTTTTCCAATTTCCAATATTTATGTAATTCTCAAACCTTTTGGCCATGACTGTACACCTCGTTTGATAGCCAAAAGTAAGTAATGGGTTGGTTTTTGACTTATGCATAAAACTTGTCCACATGGATATGAAAATCCTTGATATAATGAGTTTTCCCTTTACATTATATTGCGGGTGATATGCCCACACAACAGGACACGGCTTTCCTGCTAGACTATATTTCAGGTGCTGTGTATAGTTTTGGATAATGTAGATTATTTGTATACTATAGCACTATGAGTAGTTTTCACTTCTTCAGTTGACTTTTATTATTGTGACTGAGAAGCCAGACATTAAAGGGAACCTGTCACCTAGAAAATGCATATTAAACCGCCAACAGTACCTTATTGCAGGTGTCTGTGTCTTTTCTGTACAACGCGCCAAAAGTCTGAAAAAACTTTTATTCAACTGGGTGCGCTATGTGCGCACTGTTCCTCTCCGCTGTAAGGTAGGCTCAATGATAAGTCACTTGCAGATGAGAGCCTGCGCATGCACGAGACTACGCTCAAGCGCCCAGCAGTGAAGGAATTGGACATCCTATCAATCAAATAATAAGGGGCAGGCAAGGGAGCGGGGCACGCTTGACTTCAGGCGAGAAAGCCACTGCCCCCTTGACTTCAAGACGATCGTTTACATAGCACGGCCAGTTGAATAAAAGTATTTTTTCTGTCTTTTGGTGCATTGTACAGAAAAGACACAGACACCTTTATAATCTTGCTACAGGCTGCAATAATCTACTTTTGGTGGTTTAATATGCATTTTCTAAGTGACCGGTTCCCTTTAAAACCTTCCTGAAATACCACAAGCAAACATAGATTGCAAAGTGCTATAGACAGTGTGACAGAGCACAACAGTACAAATATAACAAATAGTGGCTTATTCCTGGCGTTAATAGGCCTTTTACAAAAAATGGTTCAGATGTAGACATTTTACGTGATTTGTTTGTGTGGAAGTGAGAACAGCTGAACAGTCTGTACCAGCGATTCACTTGAAAGCTAGTAATGGTCTGTAATGACTTTTTATCCCAGCATTCAACGTTCAGTTTTTTTGTTCTGTTGAAGTGTGTCAGGTCCAGAAAGCATGTTCACAAGGAAAGGCTTTTATGCTGCTCTGATTCAATTTTTCTGGATGTTTGTCTTACACACACATTAATCAGATAGATAGTAACCAGCTTAAATATGACTTGATGCATTATACCAGAGGTGGCCAACCTTACAGACACAAGGAGCCAAAAAAATAATACATGCACACGACAGTATTACTACAATTGAGTTTTTAAACATGTAAAAGTGTATTTAAACCACCTTTCCTACCTGTAGACAACTTTAGTGAGACTTCTGGCAATCTTTGCTTTTCACAATGTGTTTTAAATCTGGCTTGTATTCAGTAGTTGCTACTCAAAGCAATTCTTTACATGTGTCAATAAGAACAGAGCAATGCTTTGATTTCACATGTTTCAGGGTGGAAAAAACAGATTCACAAACATAGGTTGAACCAAACATTGAAAGAAGCTTCAGTGCAGCTCGTTTTACATTGGGATACTTCTCCATAGGCATGATTTTCCAAAACTCCAGAGTTCCCTCACTCAGAATTGACCTGAGTCTGTCATCTTCCAAAAGTTCAATCATCTCAATTTGAGTTGTTGCTTCATCTGTCACCAGCGGGGGTTTCCAACTATCTGAATCGGCAGCAAAAGGGTTAACGAGGAATGTAATGTGTGGCCAATTCAGTTGTAGATCCTGGAATCTGTCCTCGAAGGTCTGTTGTAGGTGTTCAAGAAGTTCTCCTTTTTAGGATCTCAGCAGCTTGGGCACTTGCATTTGACACAGAGGGGAAATGTGTTAGTTCTCCCTTTCTCAGATGAGTTTTAAAAAGTTTGAGCTTGTTAACAAATGCAAAAACTGTTTGCACTAGATCAGGCCGCATCTTTAATTTCCCTTGGAGCTCAAGGTTGAGTCTATCCAAGTGGTGCAGCATTGTCCACCAGAAATGCCAGATCCAAAATCCACTGGGAAGCAGAGAGCACAGGATAGTCTTTGTGTTTTTCTTCCAGAAACAACTTTACCTGGCTCAAAAGTAAAAAAAAAATAATAATAATAATTTGATATCGCCTTACCTCTTGAAAGCCACCTTACAGAGCAGTGAAGTGGCAAATCACTGGGAAGGTTCTAATCAAGGTCTACAATGAGATTTCTGAACTGTCTGTGATTAAGCGCATGAGTGCGAATAAAATTGACAATTTCTAGAACAGGCATCATGACGTGGACTTAATTTAGCTTTTTAGACACCAGCTGCTCCTGATGACTAATGCAATGAAATGTCCAAAATTCAGGAAATTGGTCATCATATTTACATTCACAGATCCTATCATAGACTGTGCTCCATCTGTGGTTATGGCTGTGAGTTTTGTTGGCAAATTTGCCTTTTCAACTACAGTCATCAGGGTCTCTTTCATATCGATGCCAAGAGTTCTGTCTGTTAACGGGACAATATCAAGTAGCTCTTCTTTTAGGGTACTTTCACACTAGCGATATTCTTTTCCGGGATAGAGTTCCGTCCTAGGGGCTCAATACCGGAAAAGAACTGATCAGTTTTATCCTAATGCATTCTGAATGGAGAGCAATCCGTTCAGGATGTCTTCAATTCAGTCTTTTTGACTTTTCAGGACAGAGATAATACCGTAGCATGCTGCGGTTTTATCTCCGTCCAAAACTCCGGTACCCGCATATTGCAGAATAAACAGGACAGGACACGTCACCCCCAATGACCTCTATATGTCCTAATAGGGAATGTGGTAAAGGGTTGCAAGTCTTTACGGCTTTTTCACACGAGCATAGCACCAGTACTGAATCCTGACCCATTCATTTCAATGGGTCTGTGTGCATGAGCGTTTTTTCACGTATCAGTTCTGCGTTGTGTGAAAAACGCAGTGTTCTATATTCTGTGTTTTTCACGCAGCCATGGCCCCATAGAAGTGAATGGGGCTTCAGTGAAAAACGTGTTGCATCCGTAAGCAAGTGTGGATGCGATGCGTTTTTCACTGATGGTTTCTAGGAAATGTTGTTTGTAAACCTTCAGTTTTTTCCACGAGGGAGCAATGCGTTTTGATGAGTTTTGATAAAAAACTGAACAACTGAACGCAACCGCAGACAAACTGACTGAACTTGCTTGCAAAATTGTGTGAGTTTCACTGAACACACCCTGAACGCATCCGGAGCCAATCCGTCACGCTCATGTGAAAGAGGCTTTAGGAGGTTTAGAATTTTGGGTAAAAAAATATTGCACCTGTTGAAATGTGAAAGATAAAATAATTGCAAAATGGCTTTTCATTGCATGGAAACTTGTCCATAGTGCACTTGTTAGGTGGTGGATATGTCATATTCTTCTTTTGAATGATAACCTGCATTTTTGAAAGGTTTATATAATTTAGACCGTTCAATTGGCAGGCAGCAAAAGAAATAGACCGCTAGAAATCAGCTGAAATTAGTAGGAACATGTAAAAGGTGTGACTGAATGGAACACTCAGATTCAGTGTCCAGCTGTGAAACTTGCCATGGATTTTAATGAGTGTTTGCCTGTTTTCTAGCATCAAGTGTTATTGGTGCCAACAAAAGATAAGCCTTGTCTGATTGTAGCCCATTTCGTACCTTGTCTTCATCTTCATGAACTGTATGTTGAAATATAATAGACCCTTTCCACAAATAAATTGTGCTGTATGGATCAATATTCCCATAAGCACATAGCCTTATAACCGTTATTGCATCATATTCAGACTAAAATCTCCCTGTGGACTCTGACCGATTGCCGCTGACATTAGGCAGCAAACCTCATATTATAGTGTTATGTCTCCAATATGAGATGTATGTATATTAGCAATCCAATCACCTAGAATTTAACGTTTGTAGGGAAAGGTCAAGATTGTCGTTGAGGGAATCGAAGTATCCAAAGTGGGCTTCCATAAAATTTCCGGAAAAATTTGATTCACTGTGAAGACGAGTTTCCTCGCACTTTGTGGCAATGAATCAATTTTCCCTGAAATGGCGGTAAATATGAAAAAAATACATACTTCATCCATTTGCGCCTATCAAATGGATAAAGTATATATGTATATATATTATTTTTTTTTTTTTTACCAGATTAACCCCTAAAAGCCCTCAATGTTAATCTCTGATGCCGCGTTCGGCGATGAAAGCAGAATCTTAGGGGTTCAATGATGGGGGACGTCGCCATCGCCATTTTCCGTCAGGGGGCGCCCTACATACAAAGAAATGCTCGTTGTGACAAAGTAATTCATCATGAAGCGAATTTCTTTGTGAAATACGACAAAGCAGCTGAATCCAATTTTCCACAACTTCGCTCATCTCTAGCCAAGATCAGGGTCTGTAAATATATATATATATATATATATATATATATATATATATTAATAGTCTCCGAAGGAGAACAGTGAGCCTAAAGCTACTATTTTTCAGCCTAAACCCAGTGCCATGCCATCTCTAACTAACAACTCTGCAAAACGACAAAGTAGCAGTCAGTGCCATGTACCTCTCAAGGCTTCTAAGAAAACTCCCCCAGCAAATGGGAAAAAATAATTAATTTCTTGCCGTTTCCAGTGCAGCATCGCCAGTGCTTACCTCCAGTTTGTGTTTACAGGTTGCAGCGGTGACATAACCATATATGGTACTTACCTGCTGCAGCCAATTACTGATCTTATCGGTCTCATGCTATATACTGTTTAGACTAGTGATTGACTGCTGCAGTCATATATTGTTTACTGCAATGTCACCACTATAGCTTGTGAACAGAAACTGAAAGTGAGAACCAGAACTGCAGCACAAGAGTCGGCAGGGGATTAAAGGGGTCATACTGATGACCTATCCTGATCAGCTATGTGATGAGAGAAAAAAAAACTGACAACCCCTTTAAGCAGTCTGTGTATGTTATTTTATTGTTTTATCACACTTGGGGCAATGGAAAGTTTTCTTATAAGTAGGACAACCCCTTTAAAAGGAAAATATATCTGTCATCGCAAACTTTCAGTTTAATCTAAATGTTTACTTCTTGCAGACAGCAAGCCACAAACTCAACCTCAAAGCCAAGGACAACACAGAGTTCCAAATGTGGAGCAGAATGGAGTGAAGGATTACAACCAATCTCGTCCGTTTTCACGAAATGATACTAGAGGTCCAAGGAATGAAAAACCCCCTCGTTTCCAAAGGGAAGTTCATGCATCTAGACCATTTGAAGGTAACGGGCCACCAAGAAGTCGAGGTCCAGAAAAACATAGTTCAGAGCCATGGATAGAAGACAGGAGTAAGTGTGAAAGAGGATATCAAAGGAATGACAGATTAAAGGATTTTTCACATTCTTCCTCTAGTTACCAAACTGATGGTACGTTTAAAAAAAGAGATAATACTATGCAATGTAGGAACATAAAAGGTCCTAGCCTCCTTGAAACAAGAGAGGACACCGTCATTCAGAATAATAATACAGAGGCTGCTCAGCAAAAACGTGGTAGAAGAGAAGACCAAAGACACAATTCAGAATTCTATATTGACAGGAGACCACAGACAAGTAACAGTGAAGCAATCACTAGTTTACCAAACGAGAAAACTTTCAGTGCCAATATGGAGTCATCTAACTATCATGCAACATTAGTAAAAGATGGTGCTAATAATGATTTATCTAATGGAGAACTTGAGCAAAAAGATCGAAGAATTGGCCCTATAAAGCCAATAGGATCAATTCTGAATTCAACACAAGAAGATAGAAATAAAATGTTATATACTAATAACTCTAAAAAGAGATCTGGTCCGATAAAACCAGAGCGAATTCTGGATAATGTCTACACGGCCTTTAGCTGGAGACCAGGGGATGAATGTTTAGCTCTTTACTGGGAAGATAATAAGGTAATGCCTTCAGAGATTTTATACTTTATTTTATTTTATTTAGATTGGGATTATTATGCGGTAAATCCATATGTGGTATATATTATTTGACCACACATTTCATAGCAAATTTACATCAAGTCTACATGAACATTTGCTTCAGATTTCACCTTATGCAGTGCTAAGGATGTAATCTAAGCTAAAAATCCTTGACAATTCCGCAGCAAAATGAGATGTGAAAATCCTCAATATACCCCCATTTCTGCGCTGAAGCCGAGTCCACATGTATTGTAATGTAAATTGCTGCGGCAGTTCTACAATTTCTGAATGGTGATCCTAATCTAACTCATCTAAACATACTCAATACAGTTCTAATTGTCAATTTTATACCAAATCTTGACATTTTATGTCATAAATGTACATATTATTTCTGTCCATTCATTCTATGATTTTAAAGACTGAGACTACTGGAGATGCATTCCTTTTTTTTGTTACCACATTTTAACCACTTCAGGCCTTCCATTTTTCAGGCCATTTTTTGCAAATCTGACAAGTCACTTTATGTGGTGATCTCTTTAAAGGGAGTCTGTCACCTCCATATGGCCATATACAGTGTTTACATGGCTCTGTAGCGCACCTATACAGGATTGTAATGGTACCTTTGTTCTGTTCTTTAGACTCCTTTTAAAACGCTTTTATTTATCCAAGATTGTTTTCTCGTCACATATTGTGCTTCATCACAGTGGTAAATTTGAGTCAAAATATTTCATTTTTATTTATAAAAAAAAAATACCAAATGTACCAAAAATGTTGAAGATTTTGCTATTTTCAAAATTTCTATTTCTCTGCTTTTAAAACAGATAGCGATACCTCCTAAAATAGTTATTACATTACATTTCCCATATGTCTACTTCATGTTTGGATCATTTTGTAAATTACATTTTATTTTTTGGGGACGTTAGAAGGCTTAGAAATTTAGAAGCAAATCTTAAACTTTTAAGAAAATTTTCAAAACCCAATTTTTAAGGACCAGTGTAGGTCTGAAGTCACTTTGCGGGGCTTCATAATAGAAACCACCTATAAATGGCCCCATTTTAGAAACTGCACCCCTCAAGGTATTCAAAACTGATTTTACTAACTTTGTTAACCCTTTAGGTGTTCCACCAGAATTAAAAGGAAAATGGAGATGAAATTTCAGAATTTCAGTTTTTCGGCAGATTTTCCATTTTAATCAATTTTTTTTCTGCTAACAAAGCAAGGGTTAACAGCCAAACAAAACTATTACCCTGATTCTGTAGTTTACAGAAACACCTCATTTGTGATCGTAATCTGCTGTACGGGCAGGGACGCCATATGGTTTTTGGAGGGCACATTTCACTGGGATAATTTTAAGTTGCCATGTCACATTTGAAGACCCCCCTCATGCACCCCTAGAGTAGAAACTCCCAAAAAAGTGACCCCATTTTGGAAACTACGGGATAAGGTGGCAGTTTTGTTTGTACTATTTTATGGTACATATGATTTTTGATTGCTCTGTATTACACTTTTTGAGAGGTAAGGTAACCAAAAATAGCTGTTTTGGCACTGTTTTTATTTTTTGTTATTTAGAATGTTCATCTGATAGGTTAGATCATGTACTATTTTTATAGAGCAGGTTGTTACGGACACGACAATACTAAACATGAGTTCAGTTTTACATAATAAGTGTCTCCATATTCCGAAAGCCATAGTTGTTTTTTTGGGCGTCTACCTTATGTAGGGGCTAATTTTTTTCAGTATGAAATGACTGTTGATCGTTACTATTTTGCGGTGCATATGACTTTTTTATTGCTTTGTTTTACACTTTTTGGGATGTAATGTGACAAAAAAATTGTTTTAGCACAGTTTTTATTTAATTTTTTCTACAGCGTTCAGGTGGATCATGTGATATTTTTATAGAGCCGGTCGGTATGGACGCGACAATACCCAACATGTCTGGTTTCCTTTTTTTTTCCTTTTTTCTTTTTTTGACAGTTTTATTTTGTTTTTTTTTAATATATATATTTTGTACTTATTTTTTTTGTTCCACTCTGGGACTTCAACTTCTGGGGTCTATTGTAATACATTGCATGTCAGCATGTATGCTGACAGCCTGCCTGTGAGACCCAGCCTAAGGGCTGGATCTCACTGGCTTTCGTAGAAGGCAAGCCCCGATATCCTATGGAAGCCATCCGGCTTGCCTTCTCTGCTCTGCCATCGGGTCCCCGGCACTTCAGCACGGGGACCCAATGGAGATGCGGACTCCACCCATACCCTCTGCATGCCGCGGTCAGCTTTGACAGCAGCATACAAGGGGTTAATATGCTAGTACCAGTGTTTTCACCAATGCCGAAGTATGCAGCAGAGGCCTGGCTATCAGTGACGGCTGGGTCCATGACGCTGAACAGGCGTCGCAGCTGCTGATCGAGTGAAAAGCAAAAACACAAAAACAGAAATCACAAGGTCCTCAAAGAGTTAATACTAGGTGGCATCTCTCATTACTGCAATACAGGCTGTCATTCTGGCATGATATCAGTCATACAGATGCTAAATATCCTCCTGTTGTACCTTGAAGAAGCATGGCATTATGCAGGCAGACATTATCTTATTGGAGCCCACGTCTCCTAATTTAGCCAATAAAGGCAGTAGGACTGGTTTCACAATGCCCTGGATATACGAAAGGCTGGTCAATGTTCCCTCCACAAATACTATACTTGAATGGGCATTTTAGCTAATGGCGCCCCACAACAAGTGGTTTCTGTGGCACGTGTGTGTTATGACTTGACAGATCCTTCACAATATGTGATGTTCTGTTACGTCACATGTCGGGTCTTTAAGATGTCGCTCGCTCTGGAGCGTAGTGGGCGCCGTAACAACTGAATGCCTGCTGTTTCACACAGCAGACACCCGGGCCTAATGTCTGCGACAGCAGTAATGGCGAATACGGACATTTAACCCCTCAGATGCCATGGTCAAGCATTTCGCTGTACAGTTTTGAGATCCGTTAGGGGATCTCAAAACCACAGCAAAACGCCTCTGTTTGAATAAGGCTACTTTCACACTAGCATTTTGTGTAGATGCGTCATGGATCAGCAAAAATGCTTCCGTTACAATAGTACAACCGCATGCATCCATCATGAACGGTTCCGGTTGTATTATGTCATCTATAGCCATGACAGATCCGCCTTGAATACCATTTAAAGTCAGTGGGAGACGGGTCAATTTTCTATTGTGTAAGAGAAAACTGATCCGTCCCCATTGACTGACTTGCATTGCGTGCCAGGACGGATCCGTTTGGCTCTGCTTCGTCAGGCGGACAGAAAAAAAACGCTGCAGGCAGCGTTTTGGTGTCTACCTCCAGATAGGGTTGGGCGATATCAAAAATATTCCCACGATAACTATATTAAGAAATGTATTGCGATAACGATATATATCGCAATAAATATGCGGGCAGCCGCAAGAAGACGTTATACTGTATGGGGGCAGCTGCAAGGAGACGTTATACTGTATGGGGGCAGCTGCAAGGAGACGTTATACTGTATGGGGGCAGCCGCAAGGAGAGGTTATACTGTATGGGGGCAGCCGCAAGGAGACGTTATACTGTATGGGGGCAGCCGCAAGGAGACGTTATACTGTATGGGGGCAGCTGCAAGGAGACGTTATACTGTATGGGGGCAGCCGCAAGGAGACGTTATACTGTATGGGGGCAGCCGCAAGGAGTCGTTATACTGTATGGGGGCAGCCACAAGGAGACGTTATACTGTATGGGGGCTGCCACAAGGAGACGTTACACTGTATGGGGGCCACAAGGACATATTATACTGCATAGGCAGGCAGTGGGCCACAAAATTCACTATACTGCATGGGGCCACCAGGAGACAGGACACTGTCTGGACTCAGGAACTATATTGTAAGGGGGCCACAAGGTGACATTATACTGTATGGGACAACAATTTGTAACCCCTCCGCCATCAGTTTAATAATGTCTTGTGGCCCCCATACAGTAATGTCGTCTTGTTGCTCCTGTATGGATGCCATGACCATGTGCAGTGCAGCTTGCAGGCAGGGTCAGGGCCACAGAATACATAGACAGTACAACCTTTATTTCTGACACCTGGGCCGTTGGGGTCTCTGAATCCTCTTCCCCCACCTTGGCTTGGACACGGATTGCTTACTGACTTTGCGCGCTTCGCTCCTGTGCTCGACTAGTGGGCGGAGACTTGAATATGGGAGCGAGGAGGAGCCGGTGCAGGAAGTAATATGTATGGTACGCATATGCACGATGTAGGGGCGGGCTGACACAGATTTAGGAGCGGTCAGCAAGCATATGACCGCTCCTATGAAGTCACCAAATACCGCGGTTATTTGGAAACGGGGATATCGCCATATCGCCGTTTCTTAATACCGCAGTATATCGTGTACACCGGTTGACCGCTCAACCCTACCTCCAGAGCGGAATTGAGACTTACCAGAGGCAAACTGATGCATTCTGAGCGGACCCTTAGCCATTCAGAATGCATTAGGGCAAAACTGATCCGTTTTGGACCGCTTGTGAGAGCCCATGATGGATCTCACAAACGGAAAGCCAAAACGCGAGTGTGAAAGTAGCCTAATGCAACCGTATCAGTTTCCTATGCCACACACAAAAACGCTGCTTGCAGCAATTTCATGTCCAGCATGGGAACGCAACAGCTCCAGCTCCCCTCTACATCGTATGCATTATTAAATGGTGCAATTAGAATGTACAAATTGTCCTGCAAGAAACAAGCCCTCATACTGCTCTGGGAATGCAGGGAGTAAAAAACGAAAATGCTAAAATGGAAAATTGTTCTGTCAGCAAGAACCTATGACCTCAAAATGAAGTGCAATCTTTAGGCAGCATGTTATAGAGCAGGAAGCTGAGCAAATTGGTGTGTATATTTTATTTTTATTTTTTTGTGATTTTAATAAAATTTTATTGAAATGATATTTCAATTATACATACAGGGTAAAGTAAGTAAATAGTATGCAGCATTATATAAAGACATGCTGCAACGTTACAGAAACAGTAACTAAATGAACATAGTAGATGTCATCTCATGTTACCTTATTCACTTATTGTCAGTCATAACCAAGGTGTTACAAATAGATATCAAAGCAAGACACAGTTAATGGACTTTACTAGAATGTCTAAAATCGTCCCAGGGTTTCCATAGGGTGCAAAATTTAGAATGGGAGCGGTTTTCCCAAGCAGCTAATTCCTCGAATCTGTAAATGGTATCCTATTAGAGGTAGATCTGGAGAAAGCCAGTAACAAGGGACTAAAAGGCGAGCTGCTGATAGTAACTTTTTAAACAACGGCGTGACTCTGGTGGATGTGTGGGAGGGGGGAAGGCCAAGGAGTGCAAGTTGAGGTGAAGATGGAATTTGGGTATTGCAAATTAGATTACATTTCCTGAAGATCTCAGTCCACCAGTTAAACATAGGCAGACAAGACCACCAGATATGGAAAAATCTGCCCCCCCCCCCCCCCCCCCACCACATCTCCAGCATGTGTCAGACCTCGTGTCATTATATCTACAGGTGATTTCAGGGGTTTTATGAGGACTGGTGAGGACTTTGTAACCATTTTCTTGTATCCGTACACATCTGGAGGATACATGGGGTTCATTGTATAGTCTTAGTTGGTCTTCATAGGAAAATGAGGTATTTAGGTCTTTCTCCCAGGTGTCAATGAAGGTCAGCTTGGGGGCACAAATAGGGGCTCTCAGTCTTCTGTAAAGTTGGGAGATTCGTTTTTTAGGAGCAGACTGTGAGCTAATGAGGCTTTCAAACCAGGTTAAGGGCCTTAGAAGGGCCTGGAAGGGAACAAACTTTGATATACTAGTTTGAAGAAATAGGTAGAGATAAGGATAAGGTTTTGATTCAGGAAACAGGGAGATAAAATTCTCCCTACTTATCAAAGTACCATCTTTTTCAAACAAGGAGAATACCGGGTGTTGGATTTGCGAATATGTTTCAGTTCTGTGGGGGCAAGATTTACCAAATCCTTAACCTGAATAAGTGGGGAGGGCAGAGGGATACCCCTGGTTGAGGTCTGAAATTTGTCCCAGGCATCAAGTGTAGCTTTAATAATTGGGCTAATATTTTTGTAATTTATTTGGTTCTTCTGGGAGTGAACCAGCAGAGTTCTAAATGAATTACATGCAAGGGATGTTTCCATAATTATCCAGGATTTGTGCGGGGTTTCTCTGAACCAGTCTATAACTCTGGTTAGCAGAGTGGCTGTGTTGTAGAATGAAGGGTTTGGGAGATTAAAACCGCCTAAAGCTTTGGGGTTTTGTAAGATAGAGAGGCGTATTCAGGCTTTTTTGCGACACCATATAAAAGAGCGGATCTCTCTATCGAAGGATTTTAGAAAGGAGGCAGGAACGGGGATGGGTAGAACTTGTTGCAGATAATTCAGTCTGGGGAGGACTAATGACGTGAATATATTTTTGCGGCCAAACCAAGAGTGTTTGAAGGTGGAGATTGTTTAGTTGGTTTTGTATGGATTGAAATAGTGGGGTATAATTAAGCTGAAATAACTTGGTGAGGTCCGTTCCAATTTTGACTCCCAAATAGTTAATATAGGGGCATCCCAGTTGAAAGGGAAACTAGTTGCTAGTTCATTTTTAGTTTTGGTACTCAGGCCTATGCTCAATATGTGGGATTTTTTCATGTTTATTTTTAGATTGGACAGAGGGCAAAATTTTTCCAAAGTGTCGTAAATTATGGGGGGAGATATTTTCAGGTTAGATGTTAAGAGTAATAAGTCGTCTGCGAACGCTGCAGTTTTATGTTCGCATTTCCCCATTCTTATTCCTTCAATTTTACTATTTTGGCGGAAAGACTGAAGAGGCTCCATAGTCAGTACAAATACCAGGGGGGAAAGTGGGCAACCTTGGAGCGTTCCGTTTCTAATAGGGAAGGAAGGGGAGATGGTTTTGTTCACCAGCACAGACGCTGAGGCATTTTTGTACATGGAGAATACAGCGTCTATAAAGGGTTTGGGAAAGCCAAATGTACCCAATGTTAGGCGTAAGAAGTCCCAGTTGATTCTGTCGAAAGCCTTTTCGGCGTCTGTGCTGAGAAGGACAAGGGGGTGTGACAATTTAGTGGCGTGATGTATGGCATTGAGGATTCTGACTGAATTGTCCTTGCCCTCCCTTCCCACCACAAAGCCTGTCTGGTCACCATGAACTAATAATGGGAGAAGCGGGGATAGACGGTTGGCCATCATTTTGGCCTAGAGCTTTAGGTCTAGATTTAGCAAAGAAATGGGGCGATAATTTGCGCAATGGGATGATGGGTCTTTTCCTCCTTTAGGAATAATGGTAATGAGGGCTCTTGTCATATCTAGAGAGAGAGGAAACCCTTTAAGTGATTGGTTGCATACATCTAAGAGGTAAGGGGCAATGGAGTCTCTAAATGTGCTATAGTAGATGGCTGAGAGACCATCTGGGCCTGGAGCTTTATTTTTCGGCGGTTGTTTGATTGCATCTTTTAGTTCTTCCAAGGAGAAGGGAGTTTCCAGTATCTTTTGGTGGGAGGGGGTGAGTTTGGGGAGTGAAATAGTTTCTAAAAAGCTATTGATAGCTTCAATGTTGGATGGGGCCTCAGTTGAAGGGGTAGCTGGTGGAAGCTTGTATAATGATTGGTAAAAGGTTTGGAATTGGGAGGCAATATCTTGAGAGTTTATGGTAGTTTCACAATTTTCTTTTTGTATTTTGCAAATGTGCTTTCCTTTGTTTTATTTTGTTCATAACAAATTTAGAAGCTTTATCACCATGAGCAAAATACTTGAATTGAGAGTTGAGGAAGAATTTGGCCGACATTGAGTTTAGGTGATTTTTCAGTTCAAAGCGGAGCGAATTGAGCCTGGAGAGGTGATGATCAGAGAGGGAGTTTTTGTGGAGAGATTCTAATTTTCTTATTTCCAGTAGGAGATTATCAATTTGGGCCTTTCTAAGTTTTTTAGGTGGAAACCTAGACTAATGAACTGTCCTCTTATATAGGCCTTGTGGGTGTCCCAAAGGATATGGGGGGGGGGGGTGTCAGGAAGGGCATTCAGGGAGAAGAAGTCATCAAGGGTCTTACGGATTAAGGTTTTATTCTTACTTAAGGATATCAGCTGTTCATTGAGCCTCCAGTTAGTTACTCTAGGCGACGATTGGGGTATGGAGATGGAGATAAATATTGGGGAGTGATCTGATATGTGAATAGAACCTATGGAGGCCTTAGTGTACAATTGGAGATGCTCTTTAGAGATCAGTAAGTAATCTAATCTCTGATATGAGCCATGGGGGTTCGAAAAAAAATATATAGTCTCTAATATTAGGATTAAATATCCTCCAAACGTCAAATAAGTTTAGGCTGTGAAGTTTGTCACAAAGGGAGTTAAGAGATCTACGAGATAGGGCAGAATTTTGTTTTGATGAGTCTAGGACAGGGTTCAGGGTAACATTAAAGTCACCATCCAATATGACCATGCCTTCACGAAAGGATTCTATTATTGGAGAGATATCTTTGAACCAGGCAGCCCGATTGACGTTGGGAGCATATACGTTGATAAGAGTGTATGTCTGGTTGGCTATAGACCCCTTTTAGCATTATATACCTTCCTTCTGGATCCTGTATATGTGAACCTTATTGGAATGAAGCATTTTTACTGAAACCAATACTAACCCCCCTGGAGAAGGAGGAGTTCGAACCGCAATGGAACCACACAGGGAAACACACACTGGAACAAGATAAGTCAGGATAGCGGTTCAACTTGAAATGGGTTTCTTGCAAAAATAGTATGGAGGTGTCTCTTTTTTTCAATAGCGAAAAACTTGGCACCTTTTAGAAGGGGCATTAAAACCTTTTACGTTAAATGATGCAATTGTTAATTCCGCCATTCCGTTTCAATTTGTGTGTGGGTCCAGTGCAGTCCAGACCCCCAGCATTGGGACCTATTCAATATGGAAAGCAACCCTGTATACATGCAGTTTGACATCATGTACGTTACTAAAAAGCAATCTGACTGAAGAGGTATAGTACAATAAATCTGGAGACATCTACATAACAAATATGTAAAGCACAAACAGTAATAAAGAAAAAAAATTGAGAAACTTATGCTAGAGCATATGAGCGCAAATGCGCAAAATATCGGATATGTGAGTAAAGGGGGAATGTTGGAAACTTGTAGTTTTCACCCTATGCCAGGATGCTGATCCAGATGAGGACAGGACGTATCTGAGGATATGGGTATAGGTAAAGAAGGTA
Organism: Bufo gargarizans; assembly: GCF_014858855.1. Classification (NCBI taxonomy): domain Eukaryota; kingdom Metazoa; phylum Chordata; class Amphibia; order Anura; family Bufonidae; genus Bufo; species Bufo gargarizans. Next base: position 156,095 of record NW_025334743.1, on the reverse strand, counting down.
TGGTAAGGTAGAGGGGATGAGTTTAGGTAAGAGGAGATAAAGGCAGAAGAATGGTAGAATAGCATGCAAGAAGGTATAGAAATGGGGAGCTTCGTTATAGTCCTAAATATCTCACTGGCAATAACGGAGACGTGACTATTTATTCCTACGTGAGAGGAAGAAAGCAAATGTACTTTTCAGTCTCCCATGGGTAATCTCCTCGGTGTGGAATAGGAGGATTCTCTCTTGGCCCTGGATTTTCTTGGGGTGCGTTTCCCCCACAGGATGGGAGCGGGTAAGTCCGGAAAGGATGGTAAGTCCTGGATCACGTCCCAATTCTAGATGTTCAAGGGGCCAATATTTAGATGCTCGTAGACTTGTACCAGATCTGTAAAGGAGGTGATATTCATCCTGCGGCCTTCATAGAAAAAGGATAGTCCGAATGGAAAGGACCATCTGTATGGAGTATTATGCGAACGGAGCCAGTCCGTCAATGGTTTCAGTGCTCTCCTTTTTTTTGTGTGGATTGGGCCAGGTCTTGGAATATAGATATATTGAGGCCGTCCCAGGAAATCTCTCTGGCTGATCGTGCTTTAGATAGGATTGCCTCTTTAACCTGACAGCTTAGGAATTTACAAATGATGTCCCTTGGAGGGGATGATAATGCTGGTTTAGGCCAGAGGGCTCTATGTGCCCTTTCTACGATTACTTCATGAGCGGAGTCTGGGCCCAGTATATTCAAACAGATTTGAGCGATCGTGTGTGGAATATCGCTTGCGGTCACTGTTTCTGGTATACTGCGGAATCACAAGTTGTTGCGTCTCCTGTGATTTTCTTGATCCTACACAGCGCAATACAAGGAGTTTAAATTACTTTGAATAGAGGTTAGGTGGTTTGCGACTTCATCTGGTGTTTCACTAGTATAGCTTGCAAATTTTCCAGGGTCTCGACTCGTCTTCCGATTTATCGGACATCCTGTTTGATCGCTGAGAAGTCGGTGCTCAGGGGCCGACGGCGCGTGGAGAAACCGGAGCCATTTTGTTTGCTGACTGCTTGCTTTGTTCTGAGGTGTCACCGGCCTTAGAGCCACCGATTTTGACCATGACTGGATCTGTAGGCTGAATATAGGTGCTGTTAGGGTGATATTAAGTACGGAGCAGCAACTTCAGGCAGCCATCAGCTTCAGGCGCTAACTCCGCCCCCCAAATTGGTGTATATTTTTATTGGAAAAGATTCTAACGGAGTTTGTCACAGGCTACCGGAGTTTGTGTCACAGATGTGAATCTACTTTTAGTCTGTGTATATATAGCTGTCAATCACATAGTGATCAGGGGCAGTCTTATCAGTGATTGATAGCATTCCCTTTACAGGAGCCAACAATTGAAAGGATCATCACTAACCAGTGTTATTAGTAACGCTTGTTAGAGATGATCCTGCGGTGTAAATGCACCGCCGATTACGCAATGAACTAGCAAAACATTTGTTCATTGGGTAATTGGATCATTGTTTCCCAGTGGGAGATCAGAAAATAGAGACACTAAAACGCGATTTTTTTTATTTTTATTTTCTTCAAAAATGCTTTTATAGTGTAAAACTAAAATAAATAAATAAAAAAGTAGACATATTAGGTATCTCCGATGTCTGTAATGACTTGCTCTATTAAAATATTATATGTTTTGCCCCCTAAGGTGAACACCATAAAAAATTAAAAATAAGACTGCAAAAAATGCAAATTTTTTGTTACCTTTCATCACAAAAAGTGTAATACCAATCGATCAACAAGTCATATGCAACCCAAGATAGTACCAATGAAACCATTGGTTTGCCATCTATTCCTGCAAAAAATGAGTCCCTACATAAGACAATCGTCCAAAAGATTTTAAAAAAAATGCAGAATGTGGAGATGCTAAAACATGTTTTGTTTTGTTTTTTTCGTTTTTTTTAATGCTTTTATTGTGTAAGGCCTCATGCAGACAAACGTATGTATTTTTCATTCCGCAAAAACCGGATCCGCCAAAAATACGGAAGACGTCCGTGTGCATCCTGTAATTTGCGGAACAGAACAGCTGGCCCCTAATGGAACATGCTGAATGGAAATACGGAAGTGGAATTCACTTGGAGTAACTTCCGTTTTTTTTTGGGTGGACGCGTTAAAATGAATGGTTCCATATACGGTCTGTAAAAAAAAACAAAAAAACGGAGCGGACAGGAAAGAAAATACGTTCATGTGCATGAGGCCTAAAACTGAAATACATGAAAAAGTTAACATATTAGGTATCGTTGCGTCTATAAAAACCTGAGCTATAAAAATATCACATGATCTACCCCCTCAGTTGAACGCTGTTAAAAAAATTAAAACTGTGCCAAAATAGCCAATTTTTAGTCACCTTGCCCCAAAAATTGTACCAATAAAAAATGTCAGATCTTCCTGCAAAAAATAGATCCTGCACAAGACAATCGGCAGAAAAATAAAAGAAAAGTAGCTTTCAGAAAATGAAGACACAAAAACATTATTTTGGTTTTCAAAAATGCTTTATTATGTAAAACCGAAACAACAAAAATACACACATCATCAACCTGCTCATTAAAAGCAACACATGATCTATCCTGTCAGGATAGATCATGCCTCACAAAAGCATAATATCGAGCAATCTGAAATCATATGTACCTCAAAATAATAACTGTCACCTCATCCCATAGTTTACAAAATGGGGTCACTTTTTGTCCCAGTAAAATTCTGACCTCCAAAACCCATATGGCTCGCCTTTCCCTCTGCACCCTGCCGTGTGTCCGTACAGCAGTTTACGACCACATATGGGTTGTTTCTGTAAACTGCAGAATCGGGGTAATAAATATTAAGTTTTCTTTGACTGTTAACCTCTTAACGACACATGACGTACGTCATGATGTCCTGGTACTTAAGGACACCCTGTACGTCATGTATGGTTCCAATCACCACCACGCGGCGGGCGGTGATCGGAACCCGGTGCCTGCTCAAATCATTGAGCAGGCACCTAGGCTAAATGCGCCGGGGGGTCCTGTGAAACCCCCCCCATGTCTGCAATCGCAGAAAACCGCAGGTCAATTCAGACCTGAGGTTTTCTGCGTTTCCGGGTTATTCGGTTCTCTGAAGACCCGATAACCCGGAACAGGATGGTGATGATGGTGCGATTTCACCCCACCAATCACCATCCAGCGATCCTGAGTGGCGATGGTGACGTCACCACTCAGGATCGCTTCTGATTGGTCTGTAGGCGGGCCGGCAGCAGATTCAAAAGAGGCAGGCGCTCCTCTCCTCCTCCTTTTGTGTTCCGGAGGAGAGAGGAGCTGCCTGCACGTGTCGTTCGTCTGTGCCAGCATCACCCCATCTGTGCCCCCCAGGACCCGATCTGTGCCCCAGCACCTCCCATCTGAACTTCAGGTACATAGGGAAAGTATAGGGAATGTTTGGGTTAGGCAGGGGAAAAAAAAGGGAAAGTTAGCTTTGATTGCATCACCCTAAGTTAGGGTGTCTGGGGTCCACAGCACATCTGTGGGGTGCATGATTTTTTTTTGTGTGTGCGCGCTGACTGTGGCCGGCACTCTTAGCGTCCGGCCACTGTTAGCGAATCACACACCCCACCGCTGATCAACTTCGGACGGTTGATCAGCGGTTTTGAAAAAAATGTTGTCAAATATTTTTGCCCTTTTTTTAGTAATTTTTTTTTTTTTTCTTCTGTTAGTTTTAGGGTTAAGTCTGCGAACACCTGTGCCCCCACACACACGCACACCAAATAAAGATTTACACACACGCACATACACACGCAGACACACACTCCCCTATGGCCCGCCGGACGTTCTCGGCCGAGGTGGCATACACCCAGCTTGCCTCCGACTCCGAGAGTCCCAGTGAGGACGAGGATGACCCCACATTCCTGTTGTCATCCGCGTCCTCCTCATCATCTAGCGATGATGACGAGCCCCCAAGGCGGCGGACACGCCGCCAGGTGGAGCAAGGGGACCGCCATGTTAGGGACCCTGTGGCCCAGCCTAGTACGAGAAGCTCTGGGGCTCGTACTGGTTTCCCGGTCCACCAGTTAAATCCACCGGAGAACCCTGCCAGTGAACTAGTCTGGTGTAGCCCAGAGCGATACGAGCCCCTGATTCCTGATTTTGTAGGCCAATCAGGAATTCAGATTTCGACAGTGGGGACGTCCTATACCAGACCCCACTTTACAGTACGGCCATGACACGCTCCTGGTTTAAGGCCATCCGGAAATGTCTGCATTATTCCTGCCCATGACCATCTGTATAAGATACGGCCGGTCATTGATCGATCACTTTGGGGCCAAATTCATGGAGGCCTATGTACCTGGAAGGGAAGTCGCGGTTGATGAGTCTCTCATTGCGTTCAAGGGGAGACTCATTTTCCGCCAGTATGTGCCCTCCAAGCGGGCGAGGTACCTCAGGGTACACTTACAAATTTCGTATATACGAGGGGCGAGAAACTTGTGTGGGACCTTATGCACCCACTGCTGGATAAGGGTTACCACCTGTACGTGGATAACTTTTATACCAGTATCCCCTTGTTCCAGTCCCTTGCCGCCAGATCCACGTCCGCTTGTGGGACCGTGCGGAAAAATCAACGCGGCCTCCCTGCCCTCCCCCTCCAGGTACCTATCCCCAGGGGTGAGACCCGTGCCCTTCCCACTGGAAACCTGTTGCTGGTCAGGTATAAGGACAAGAGGGATGTCAATTATGCTGTCCACAATTCATGATAACGGCATCACCCCTGTCCCTGTGCGAGGTACCGCGGCAACGGTCCTCAAGCGCGATTGTATCGTCGACTACAATCGGTATATGGGAGGAGTTGATCTCTCTGATCAAGTCCTCAAGCCATATAACGCCATGCGCAAAACCTGGGAATGGTACAAAAAAGTTGCGGTCTACTTGGTACAGGGTGCCATGTACAACTCTTTTGTGCTGTCCCGGAGCGCTGGCAACACAGGGACATTCCTCCAGTTCTAGGTAGTCCTCAAGGCCCTGATCTTTTCGGACCGGGAAAGAGCAGGCCGGAGTACCTCGGGAACTGTAGGCGCCCCCGGATCGTCCCTGGCCAACACTTTCCAGGTGTGGTCCCCCATACTGGAAAGAAGGGACAAACCCATAAAAGGTGCAGTGTGTGTCACAGGAGGGGGATACGGAAGGACACCACAACTCAATGTGACACATGCCCCGATCATCCGGGCCTCTGCATTATTGGTTGCTTCAGGGAGTATCACACTTCCATGGAGTACTAAATTACTGACATCGGATAAAAAAAAATGGTTCTCAGACTTGAGACACCCAAAAAAAACTAAAATAATTTATTAAAAGTAGACATATTAGGTATCGCCACGTCAGTAATAATCTCCTCTATAAAAATACCCCATGACCTAACCCCCCAGATTAACACGGTCCAGAAAAAAAAAAGGTGCAAAAAAAGATTTTTTTTGTCACCTTACATAACAAAAAGTTTAATAGCAAGCGATCAAAAAGTCATATAGCCCCCAAAATAGTGTCAATAAAACCGTCCGCTCATCCCGCAAAAAATGAGCCCCCCACATACGATAATGACCTAACCCCCCAGATTAACATGGTCAAAAAAAATGGTGCCAAAACCGCTATTTTTGGCACTTTTCCATTTCAATCCATTTTTTCCGCTAACAAAACAAGGGTTAACAACCAAACAAAAGTTAATATTTATTACCCTGATACTGCAGTTTACAGAAATGCCATATTTGTGGTGGTAAACTGCTGTATCAGTAAAAGGGAGGCCGCAAAAGGAAAGGACCGACATGGTTTCTGGAAGGCCGATTTTGATGGCCTTTTTTATTGACACCACGTCCCTTTTAAAGCCCCCCTAGAGTAAAAACTCCCTAAAAGTGACCCCATCTAAGAAACTACACCCCTCAAGGTATTCAAAACCGATTATACAAACTTTATTAACCCTTTAGGTGTTCCTCAACAGTTAATGGCAAATGGAGATGAAATTTCAGAATTTCAATTTTTGGTAACCTTGCCTCTCAAAAATGTAATGTAGAGCAACCAAAAATCATATGTACCCTAAAAATAGTCCCCCAAAAAAATGCCACCTTATCCCGTAGTTTAGGGGTACATCAGGGGGGTTGAAACAGGACACGGTGTAAATAAACCGGTCCATAAAAATCAGCCCTCCAAAAACCAAACAGCGCACCTTTCACTCTACGCCCCGCTGTGTGGCCGTACAGTAGTTTACGGCCACATATGGGGTGTTTCTGTAAACGGCAGAGTCAGGGCAATAAAGATACAGTCTTGTTTGGCTGTTAACCCTTGCTTTGTTAGTGGAAAAAATTGATTAAAATGGAAAATTGGGAAAAAAAATGACATTTTCAAATTTCATCCCCCATTTGCCAATAACTATTGTGCAACACCTAAAGGGTTAACAACATATGTAAAATCAGTTTTGAATACCTTGAGGGGTGTAGTTTCGTAGATGTCGTCACTTTTATAGAGTTTCTGCTCTAGGGGTGCATCAGGGGGCTTCAAATGGGACATGGTGTAAATAAACCAGTCCAGCAAAATCTGCCTTCCAAAAGCCAAACGGCGCACCTTTCATTCTACGCCCCGCTGTGTGGCCGTACAGTAGTTTACGGCCACATATTGGGTGTTTCTGTAAACGGCAGAGTCAGGGCAATAAAGATACAGTCTTGTTTGGCTGTTAACCCTTGCTTTGTTAGTGGAAAAAATGGGCTAAAATGGAAAATTAGGCAAAACAATTAAATTCTCAAATTTCATCCCCATTTGCCAATAACTCTTGTGCAACACCTAAAGGGTTAACGACGTATATAAAATCAGTTTTGAATACCTTGAGGGGTGTCGTTTCTTAGATGGGGTCATTTTTGGGTGGTTTCTATTATGTAAGCCTCGCAAAGCGACTTCAGACCTGAACTGGTCCCTAAAAATTGGGTTTTTGTAAATTTCTGAAAAATTTCAAGATTTGCTTCTAAATTTCTAAGACTTGTAACATCCCCAAAAAATAAAATATCATTCCCAAAATAATTCAAACATGAAGTAGACATATGGGGAATGTAAAGTCATCACAATTTTTTGGGGTATTACTATGTATTACAGAAGTAGAGAAACTGAAACTTTGAAATTTGCAAATTTTTCAAAATTTTGGGTAAATGATGTATTTTTTTGTGCAAAAAAATTTATTTTTTGGACTTCATTTTACCAGTGTCATGAAGTACAATATGTGACGAAAAAACAATCTCAGAATGGCCTGGATAAGTCAAAGCGTTTTAAAGTTATCAGCACTTAAAGTGACTCTGGTCAGATTTGCAAAAAATGGCCTGGTCCTTAAGGTGAAATAAGGCTGTGTCCCTATGGGGTTAAACCTTGCTGTGTTACAGGGAAAAATAGATTAAAATGGAAAATCTGCAAAGAAAGTGAAATTTAGAAATTTTGCTTCCATTTTCCTATATTCTTGTGGAACACTTAAAGGGTTAACAACGTTTTTAAAATCAGTTTTGAATAACTTGAAGGGTGTAGTTTCTAAAATGGGGTCATTTATGAGTGGTTTCTACTATGTAAGCCCCACAAAGTGACTTCATAACCGAACTGGTCCTTTAAAAAAAAAGTTGGGGAAATTGTCTTAAATTTTAAGAATTGCTTCTAAAATTCTAAGGGTTGTTTCACACGAGCGAGTCCATTGCGGGAATCACGCTCCGTGTGTGAGCGGGATCCTCTGCTCTGGACTTGCAGGAGCGCACAGCATTATCATTATTTATAATGCTAAGAGCCGCTGCTTGACTTTATTTCTACAGAATCATACTGACAGCTTTATATCACTATGATTCTGTGGAAAAAAGGCCATGCAGAGATACATAGCATTATAAATCATGATAATGCCGTGCGCTCCTGCAAGTCCAGAGCAGAGGATCCTGATCACACACAGAGCGTGATTCCTGCAATGGACTCGCTCGTGTGAAACAGCCCTAAGCCATCTAAAGTCCTAAAAAAAAAAATATGACGTTTACAAAATGATCCAAACATAAAGTAGACATATGGGGAATGTTCAGTAACAACTATTTTATGAGGTGTCACAATCTGCTTTAAAAGCAGAGACATTCAAATTTCTGTAAATTTTTGAATTTTTTATAAATAAAGGTGAAACATATCGGCTCAAATTTACCACTAACATGGAGTACAATATGTCACGACCAAACAATCGCAGAATCGCTTATATAAGTAAGGCTACTTTCACACTAGCGTTCGATCGGATCCGTTCTGAACGGATCCGATCATATTAATGCAGACGGTGGCTCCGTTCAGTACGGATCCGTCTGCATTAATAACTTAGAAAAAATTCTAAGTGTGAAAGTAGCCTGAGCGGATCCATTCAGTCTTTCAATGTAAAGTCAATGGGGGACGGATCCGCTTGAAGATTGAGCCATATGGTGACATCTTCAAGCGGATCCGTTCCCATTGACTTACATTGTAAGTCTGAACGGATCCGCTCCATTCAGACTGCATCAGGGCTGGACGGAGGCGTTCGGGTCCGCTCGTGAGCTCCTTCAAACGGAGCTCACGAGCGGACCGACGAACGCTAGTGTGAAAGGAGCCTAAACGCGTTCCAGAGTTATTACCACATAAAGTGAAGCATGTCAGATTTGCTAAATGTGGCTTGGTCTTGAAGTGATTAAAGGCACTGGCCAATTTCCCATGGCATTTGTCAGAATTCCATTTATCATCATGTGTGCTTCATACAAGCATACATGACTATACTGTTCCAATGAAGACCCCTGCCTGAGCTGGTGTCTGTGAAAGAAATATACTCGCCTGTCATCCTTCACATCAATGGGCTGCAAGATAGCGGAACAACTTCTGCTGGCTGGTACTTGGTACCTGTGATTGTGTGCAGTTGCTGATCGGCAACATACTGTACTGTGCTTGCGCAGATACAGGTAGCAGAATCCCCTCTATCTAAGCATGCTCCAGATCAGGGATGGCCAACCTGCGGCTCTCCAGCTGTTGTAAAACTACAACTCCCACCATGCGCTGGCAGTAGACTGATAGCTGTAGGGAGACTGGGCATACTGGGAGTTGTAGTTCTACAACAGCTGGAGAGCAGCAGGTTGGCCATCCCTGCTCCAGATGCTTCTACTTGCTATTAGCACCGCCACAGAATTACAAGTCCCCAGGAACAACTGGAGGAAGCGGCACCACCATCTTGCAGCCCATGGTCACACAGGAGGATGGGTGGTGAGTATGTTTGCTCCACTGACACCGGGTGGGGCAGTCACGGAAAATTGGACAACTTTCAGTTTATAGAGCAGAGTTCATCAATGGCTGCTTATAGAGGAGAGGTCCTTGTGCCTGCTATTACAGCCTTTGAGAACGATTTCCAAGACTGGAAGCTTATAGCACATCAGAAATTACCATGGACAAATGTGATGGGATGCCTACACATTCTACCTATAGGAGCTTTTATGACAAATGCATAGGCATTTATATGAACGTGTTATCCCCTTTGCAGATTGGAGTGTGTCTGTGGGTATTTTGGCCATTCATCCAGAAGAGCAGACACTGATGTTAAAATATATCTGGCCTAGGTTTCAAATCTCGTCTCTAGTTGATCTCAAAGGTGTTCAGTGGGGCTCCTAGCCAGTCAAGTTCTTCTACACCAAACTTACCCAACCATGCCTTTATGGACCTTGCTTTATGTACTGGGGCACAGTCGTGCTGGAAGAGAAAAGGGCCTCTCCCAAACCATATACATAAATTTGAGAGCATACAATTCTCCAAAATGTCTTGCTCTGCTGAAGTCTTAAGATAATTGTTTCATTTCCGCAAAGGGCATTTATCTTGTAAATGAAGTTAATACAAGGCACTTACTAATGTATTGTTATTATCCATATTGCCTCCTTTGCTGACTTGATTCATTTTTTCATCACATCATACACTTCTTGTTTCCATGGTTACCACCAGGCTGCAGTCCAGCAGTGGTGGTCCTGTTTGCATACTACAGAAAAAAGCCCCGGCCTCTCTGGTGGCCAAGACGGTGGGAGCGCATATGAGCAGCAGTTCCCATATTAGCCACCTGGTATCTCTGCTGCAGAAGCATCTGTAACCCCTAGAAATCAGCAGTGTACAATGTGATGGAAAAATGAATGAAGCCAGCAAAGGAGACAATATGGACAATCACAATACATTATTCAATGCCTTGTATTAACTTTGTCTACACGATGAAGTCATTTGCTGATACAAGACAGCCTGTTTAATGGGCCTGAGGGATCTAGACCACAAAAAAACAACCCCATAGCGTTATCCCTCCTCCAGCAGAGTTTACAGTGCAGTCAGGCAGGGAATGTTCTCCTGGCATTCATCAAACTGCTAGATAGAGAGGAATGAGTCGCCACTCCACAGAACACGTTTCTCCAGAGTCCAGGGCAGTGTGCTTTACATCACTTCACCCGCTGCTTGGCATTACATGCAGATGTTCAGCAATGAAGCTCCCGGCAGACGGCTTTTGTGCTGATAGTAATGCCGGCAGAGTGTTGGTGACTCTTATGCACTATGCACCTTAGCACTCAGCGACCCCACACTGTAACTTTTAGGGCTGTTGCGGGTATCGAAATTTCGATACCCAATCGATACTTTTTTCCCGATATCGATGCAGTACGGGGATTTCAAATTTTTTCGATACTTGGCTGCGCTGCTGCGCAGTCTAGTATCTTTGAACATTAGCGCGCTGCTGTCAGCACGCTCATGTTCCCTCAGCAGCACAGGGGAGAAGGAAGCAGTCTCTCCCTCCCCCCTGTGCTGCTGCTGCCACCAATGAACAGAGAGAGGTGCGGAGGAGGGGCGGGCGCACTGCGCCACCAATGATGACCTTATATGGTCCAGGCTTAGTTAAGTATTAGGCTACACAGAGCGGCGCCCAGAGATCTCCCTGCACTTACTATTATTCCTGGGCGCCGCTCCGTTCACCCATTGTGCCCCCATTACTGTCTCCTGCTCCATATGCTAATTACTATCAGAGCTATGGGGAGGAGACATCAGCTTCTCTAGTGGGCGTTCCTTCTCACTGGCTGTAGCGCTGTCCAATCGAAGCGCAGGGAGAAGGATATACATATGGAGCAGGAGACAGTAATGGGGGCACAACGGGCGAACGGAGCGGCGCCCAGGAATAATAGTAAGTGCAGGGAAATCCCTGGGGGACGCTCTGTGTAGTCTAATACTTAACTAAGTCCGGACCATATAAGGTCATCATTAACACATAATACAGGAGGCAGGTGCCGGCAGCAGAATCTCATAGTCGGCACCCTGCCTCTGCAAGAGAGCTGCGATCAGCGGCAGTTAACCCCTCAGGTGTGGCACATGAGGGGTTAACTGTCGCTGATCTGCTGCCAGTCTTCGCCTCCTGTATTAAGGGTTAATTATCATTGGTGGTGCAGTGCACCCCCCCGTTATTAGAATCATTAGTGGCACAGTGCGCTCAACACCCCAAGTATTAAAATCATTGGTGGCAGGGTCCCCTCCCCTTTTCATTGGTAATTACCATGGCAGCCAGGATGCTACTAAAGCCCTGGCTGCCATAGTCAGCTCCCTGCTGCCCTGTGCACAAAGCACAGAGCAGCAGGGAGAGTGTGAAGTCCTATTCACTCTGATAGAGCTCTCTTAGGGTAAATAGGACACGGGGTGAAAAGATCCCAGGTTCTGGCCCCCAAAGGGGGGAAATAGTTATTAACAAAAAAGTTACAAAAATAAATTTTAAAAAAAGTTACAAAAACCCACCAAATTATTAAGTATAAATCACCCCCTTTCCCAATTTCACATATAAAATATATAAACAATAAATAAATCAACATATCGCCACGTCAAAAAAGTCCAAACTATCAAAATAAAAAATTAAAAATCTATGCGGTGAACGCCAGAACAGAGAAATAAAAATAAAACTGCGCGATTCGCCATTTAAAAAAAAAAAGTGGAATGCACGTAGCTTTTTTTGTTTATTTTTTCACGTGGTATCGAATGGTATCGAGTATCGCAATACTTTTTTATGGTATTGAAATCGAATCCAAAATTTGGTATTGCAACAACTCTAGTAACTTTATGTGGTCTGCCACCTGTTTGCTGAAACTTTCACTTTGGAATAATACCGCTCAAAGTTGATGGTGGATATCTAGGTGCGAAGAAACTTCACAAAGTGACTTGTTCCAGCAGTGGCATCCTATTACGACTTTTTTTCCATATAGTGTACTTGCTTATAAAAGCTTTATACTGTGCGTAGCATGTCCTGGCGCAGCGTCTATGTTTAGTGTAGGTGTTTTGTTTTTCATATTTTTTTTGAACTATAAAGTCAAGAGATTAATATAATCCTCTGAATTAGGACTCTGAAATGACAAATGTTGCAGTGTACTTTATGCGTTTGAAGTGGTGTTACTTTCTATAATGTGGAGGAAGTTAAGAACGCGACAAGTTGAAATTTTGACAAGTGTTTTTGAGGCTTTGTAAGGCATTAGTAATGGTGTTTCTGGAAAAAACATTGATTTAATAATAAGCTAGTTAGAAAACAAAGAAACTGAAGTGCACATTTTGATGAATGTTTGAACCTGTAAATGAACAAGTGTTTATTTTCTACTGTGTAAAATGTGTATCTGCTTACAGTATTACCGAGCCGAAATTGAAGCCCTACATTCTTCTGGAACCACAGCAGTGGTAAAATTTTGTGACTATGGGAACTATGAAGAAGTACTATTAGAAAACATTAAACCGATCCAGGCAGAGGCATGGGTGAGTGGTGATGGTAATATGTAATTTAAAAGTGTGCCCTAGTGATAGATACAGGGCTGTGAAATGATTTACAAGGGGAATGGTAACACACGGTTGTCAATTTATTCACATACCTCTCAACTTTTGAAAAGCCCAAGATCAGTGCACCATGACAATTTTTTTTTTTTTTTTTTTTTTTTTTTTTTTTTTACATTAAGCGACTCCACTAACACTGCCCAATGTCTTCCCAGTCATCTTACTGCCTCCACACAGTAGTAATGCCCCCTTAGTGGCCCCACAGAGTAGCTATGCCTTAGTGCCCCTATACACTTGACCCCTTAGTTCTCCCACACAGTAGTTATGCTCCCTTAGTGCCCCATTAACAATAGAATGTCCCTTTAGTGTCCCCCTTACCATAGTGTTGGTCTCTTGGTGCCCACCTTACAATAGTATGGCCCCCTTAATGGTCCCTTTACAATAGTGTTGTTCCTTTAGTGCCCCCTCACAATAGTGAAGCTATAATTTTAATACAATAAAAAGTAATACTCAACTAGACACACTCTCCTGATGAACGGAGCACAGGCTTGATGATGTCACTGCATCACGCCTGGCTGCTGGAGAGAACACAGGATGGTGAATGTTGGAGCAGAGAACTTCACCATTTTAGGCTCCATTCACACGTCCGCAAGTGTTGTCCGCGCTCGTTCCGCAATTGTGCAGAACAGGTGCAGACCCATTCATTCTCTATGGGGACTGATTGGATGCGGAGAGCACACTATGTGATCTCTGCATCTGCATTTCCAGAGAGCGGCCCCGATCTTCCGGTCCGCAGCTCTGGAAAAAAAAAATAGGATATGTCCTAAGAATAGGCATTTCTATGGGGGTACCGGCCGGGTGTATTGCGGATCTGCGATGCACTACGGACGTGTGAATGGACCTAACTGTAGTTAACAGCGTCTGCATCCTGTGCGGGACAGCTGCTGAAATCTAGGACTGTCCTGTCAATCTAGGATAGTTGAGAAGGCATGTATGATCTGTGCCTCACGAAGAAGTTGCCACTATTTACTCCTGGTCAATTAAATTGAACCACCCCCCCGATTAGTCTTGCTGGCAATTCCTCACTTATTTAATACTTCCCTTACAATATAGAGCCTTCTGTGACTGCAGTTGCATAGCAGACAAGCACCAAAGATGCAATCGCTTTGTATGAGCACTAAGATATACAGACTGGATTATTGTAACTCGATTATGACCATATTTCTTTCTTGTATGGCATGTGGTGCATGCACAGTCCATTCTCCGAGGCTGATACCAGTACAGGGTTGAAAGACCAGGCTTTCCGACACCGCTACTACCTTCTCTTCGGTAGCACCTGCCAGCGCCCCCCCCCCTTCCCCGCTTATTCTGGGGCCTCCGACCATGGGGGACAACCACCAGCCCTTCATTAACACCCGCCACGCCGTGTTCGGTGCCTGGGGAAATTTTATTTCATAAAGCGCGCGCTCGCTTCTATGGCGTGTCCTGGGGCCTGGCGTGTCCTGGGGCCGGAGCCTCAGCGCTTCGCTCTGGCATCTTCTCTGCTTGCTGAGAAGCTCCTAGCACGCGTGGCTGCTCCTCTGCTCCTCCGGTGGACTTCTGTGCTGTTGCCTGCGTGGTAGGATTTTTTGCCTTCTTGCTGCAGCTTGTTGTGGTTGCCATCATGCCTAAGCCTGGAGCTCCCCTTAAGTCAAGACCTCTTCTCAGATCCCAATGGGGTCCTGTATGAACTGTCTTCTGCTATTTTCTGTCACTGGTATCTGTGCCTCCTGCCCCTGGACAGGATCATCCTTCTCTTGCCCAGCCCAGTTCCCCCCCTGTGCCTGTGGAGCCTGCGGTTCCCACTTGGGCATCTGCCATGTCCAGTGTGGCCGCTGAGCCATGTCCTTTATGGAACGTATTGCAGTTTCCAATCCTGTGGCGCCAACCACTCCATCTCCCCTCAGTGGTTCCCGCAGAGGACGCTTGACCGCTAAGAGGCAGCGTGAGCGGCAGCATCCCTCCTCGGATGACTCAGTTTCCCCCCCTTGTCTAGAGGCGCGTTCGGACGACTCCCCCCCCCCGAGGGAGTACAAGTTTGAAGGGGAATTGTCCGGAGGTCATGGAGCGGGACCCCCCGCCTAAGCTCTCCACCATGGTGGCTGACTTAGTGGCGGCTGTCCGTGACACCTTTAATCTCCAAGGGGATTCTCCTCCTTCCACTAGTCGGGAGTTCGCCCTTATCCCGCCCCAAGAAGCCGGAGGCTGCCGTGTTTCCTGTCCATGAGGAATTTTCTGCGGTCATATCCAGGGCCTGGGACCGTCCTAATCAAAAGTTCTCTGCCACGAAATGCATGGATACGCTTTATCCTTTTCCGACTGACAGTGTCTTCTCCCCCCAAGGTGGATCCCCCCCCCCGTGGCCAGGTTAGCCAAAAACACGGCCCTCCCTGTCTTATACGGTTCCTCTCTGCAGGACGCTGTGGACAGGCGCCTAGATTCTCTTTCCAAATCCATTTTCTCACTGGCGGGCACGTCCCTGCGGCCTGCTTTTGCCTCAGCATGGGTAGCAAGAGCCCTCTTGGTGTGGTTGCAACCACTAAGACCTGGCGGAACAAGATGCGTCTGCTGACACACTGGATTTGGGTCTCCCGATGTCTCAGGCTTCCAAGTTCCTTTGCAAGGCTTCCATGGACATTGCTTCCCTCGTTGCCCGCATTTCAGCTCTCAGTCATTCAGCGCAGAGAGGTCTGGTTAAAGGTGTGGGACGCCGACGCCTCTTCCAAACGTTCCCTTGCTAACCTCCCCTTTGGGGGTTCCAGACTTTTTGGGGCTCAGCTGGACGAGTTCATCTCTGCCCCTACAGGGGGCAAAAGCACTCATCTTCCCCAACCCAGGTCCAAGCGCCCCTTTCGGACCAGGTCTTCCGGTTCCTGGTACCAGTCCTTTCGCCGCTTCTCTTCTAGCAGGACGTCATCTGCTTCCTCCGCCGGGGGGTCTCAGGACTCTAGCAAAAAGCCCTTCTTCAAGCCCCAGCCTTCCTGGCACCCAAGGGCACAGTCAGCCCGCCCTGTTGCTCCCAAGCAGTCTTCCGCATGAAGGGGCGCCCCCACCCCTCGTGGTGGGGGGCCGCCTGCTCTCTTATCAGCGGGTTTGGAGGGCTCATGTTCAAGACGCATGGGCTATAAAAATTGTAACGTCTGGTTACAAGATAGAATTTGCATCCAGACCACCGGAACGTTTTATGCCTTCTCGCGTTCTGGGGGATCCGGCCAGAGCCTCAGACCTCTTGATGGCCGTTTCTTCCCTCTGGATCGGGTGTTATTACCCCAGTTCCCCCAGAGGAACAGGGCACAGGTTTCTATTCAAACCTGTTTGTAGTCCCAAAGAAGGAGGGGCCTGTGTATCCGATCCTGGATCTGAAGCTGCGCAACAAGTTTCTGCGGGTGCAGAGGTTTCGAATGGAGTCCCTCAGCTCTGTTATTGTTTCTCTTCTTCCAGGGGAGTTCCTCGCGTCCGTAAACATTCAGGACGCCTATCTGCATGTCCCTATCGCAGAATCTCACCAACGATTCCTGCGCTTCGCCTTTGGTGGCTGGCACGATCAGTTTGTCGCTCTTCCTTTCGGGTTACCAAGATCCTAGCGCCGCTCATGGCGCTTCTTCCCACCAGGGGCATTCCTTTGCTGCCTACCTGGACGACATCCTGATAAAGGCCCCCTCGCTTCCACAGGCCGAGGACAGCGTCCGGATAACTGTTCAGACTCTGGAACAGTTCGGCTGGCTAATCAACTTCCCAAAATCCTCTCTCCTCTCTTCCAGGAAGATCTCCTTCCTGGGAATGGTTTTGGATACCTCGGCCGCCAAAGTGTTTCTTCCATTCTCCAAGTCCTCCTAGATCCAGGCGGCAATGTCACACCTGCTGCGCTCCCCGTGTCCCTCCATCCGGGAGTGCATGCGGGTCCTGGGTCTTATGGTAGCCTCTTTTAAGGCCGTACCATATGCCCAGTTTCACACTCGTTCAATGCATCAGGAGATCCTTTCCCTCTGGGACAAGACCTCTTATGGTCTGGACGCTCGCATCCACCTGTCTCAGCGAGTTCGGGCAGCTCTTCCTTGGTGGCTGTCCCCTATGAACCTGACGTCGGGAAGATCTTTCCTCCCGTTCTCCTGGACGATCATCACCACCGATGCCAGCCTCCTGGGTTGGAGCGGCGTTCTCCTGTCCCGCACGGTTCAGGGGGTTTGGTCGGCGGAGCTGAGAGCGATTTTCCACTCTCTCTCCCATTGGATTCCTCTCCTTGCCGGCCGCCCGGTGAGGATTCAGTCGGACAATGCCACGGCCGTGGCTTACCTCAACCACTAAGTCAGGACCCGCAGCCGGGGGGTGATGCAGGAGGTGAGGAGAATCCAATGGGAGAAGGAGTGGAAAATCTGCTGTGGGCAGAGTCTCACGTTCCGGTGTTGTCAGCAGTATACATTCCGGGAGTCGACAACTGGACAGCGGACTTTCTAAGCTGCAACAAGGTAGATCCAGGCGAGTGGTCTCTGCATACGGATGTATTCTAAGACGTCTGCCGCTGGTGGGGCCGTCCGGATGTGGACTTGATGGCGTCCAGGCTCAACAACAATCTCCCAGTGTTCTTGGCTCGCGCCCGGGATCCGAAGGCGTACGAGGTGGACGCGCTGGTGTCTCTGTGGCAGGACTTCAGCCTCCTCTATGTCTTCCCTCCACTTCCTCTGTTGCCGAAGGTTCTACCCAAGATCGAGGCGGAAGGGATTCCGACCGTTATCATCGCCCCGGATTGGCCTCGCCGCGCATGGTTCTCGGACGTGGCTCGGATGCTGGCAGACGCCCCATGGCCTCTTCCCGACAGAGAAGATCTACTGTCTCAGGGCCCGCTCTTCCACCGGAGTTTACAGTCACTTTGTTTAACTGCGTGGCTGTTGAAACCGCCATCCTGAAGAAGAGGGGGTTCTCGGATTCGGTGGTTAGAACCATGATCAGAGCGAGGAAGCTGGCTTCCTTACGGATTTAGTATCGTACCCGGAAGGCCTTCCTTGCCTTTTGTGAGAACTTGGGTTTCCCTCCTCTTCGTTTTTCCATCCCGATGGTGCTCTCGTTTCTTCAGTCCGGCTTTGAGATGGGACTGTCGCTGAGCTCCCTGAAGGGTCAAGTTTCTGCTCTGGCCATCTTTTTTCAGAGGCCCCTTGCTCTCCTGGGTCCTGTGAGGACTTTCCTGCAGGGGGTTGCGCATTCGGTCCCTCCGTACGTCCCCCTTTACCTCCTTGGGATTTCAACTTGTTCCTGCGCGCCCTTCGAGCCTCTGAGGGAAGTCTCCCTGACCTTTCTCACCTGGAAAGTGGTCTTCCTTGTGGCCATAACTTCCATCAGGCGGGTATCGGAGCTGGCCGCACTTTCCTGCCAGGAGCCTTTTCTGTTTTTTCACCAGGATAAGGTGGTGCTCCGTCCGGTTCCCTCCTTTTTGCCCAAGATGGTCTCCCCCTTCCACCTTAACGAGTATCTTGTCCTGCCATCCTTTTGTCCTTCTCCAGCAAACCCCAAGGAACGCTCTCTCCATTCCCTGGATGTTGTCCGGGCCTTGAGGGTGTATCTGCCGTTCGGATTCCCTCTTTGTGATTCCCGAAGGACCTCGTAAGGGTGTGGCGACCTCAAAGGTCACTGTGGCGCGATGGATCCGCTTGACTATCGCTGTGGCTTATCGCGCTTGTGGCAGGGTTCCCCCGGCTTGGATTACCGCTCACTCCACTAGGGCGGTGGGAGCTTCCTGGGCAAGGTGCAATCGTGCCTCTGCGTCTCAGCTGTGTAAGGCGGCCACCTTGTCGTCCTTGCATACCTTTTACAAAGTTTTATCAGTTGCATTCGCTGGCTTCGGCTGATGCTGTCTCTGGCCGCAGGGTTTTGCAGGCTGTGGTTCCTGTTTGACCGTTGGACATTCCTCCTGGCAGTGCTGATGTTTTTTCCCACCCCATGGGCTGCTTTGGGACGTCCCATGGTCTGTGTCCCCCAATAGAATGTACGAGAAAAGGAGATTTTTTTTTGTGAAACTCACCTGCAAAATCTTTTTCTCGTCTTTTCCATTGGGGGACACAGCTCCCACCCATTCTGCCTGTTGCAGGAGGGGTTCAGTTCAGTTCTGTTTTGTGGTTGGGCCTCATGGTCTTTGGTCCGATGGCTTCCATTATTTTTTATTTTCTCCTTCTCCTACTGCTTTTGCAACGCCTGAGTACCTCCTCGTGGAGCATGGGGGTATAGCCCGAGGAGGAGGAGCTCTCTTTTGTATTTGCATAGTGTCCCTCCTAGTTATACCTCTAAGCTATACCCATGGTCTGTTTCCCCCAATGGAAAAGACGAGAAAAAGATTTTACAGGTGAGTTTCACAAAAAAATCTCCTTTTTCCCAATGTAAATGCATATGATACAAAGTTATTAGCACATTCCATTCCCTCAGCGCACAGTATGAATGCGCACCAATAGGAAGGTGCAGACAATATCCCTAATTACAATGAGAGGGATATGTTGATCGTATATCTTACAATGAGAGAGTTTGATGGCCAGGACTCAAACCTTGCTATGCTATTGTGGAAGGGGGGGCATTATTGTGGTTGACATTTTCCTTTGTTACATTGCTTTGTATAAACATAATTGTGAAGGACCAGTTAACAGCACATATTCTGAAGAAAAGTATGAAAGGTTTGGTCCTGAAAGTGGCAGGCATCCTTGAGTGTGGAAGGGTGCATGTTTTTTCTTCCTTTTGAAAAACTCAATAATAAATTTGTTCAGATTTCTTTAATTATTTAGCACACTGAGAATAAGTAGTGATTCATTAATAAAGTGACAATATCCTGTTAATTGTGTTGTTTGAACAGTAATTAGCTTTATTTTTCATTTACTTAACCAAACATTAGCTGCCCCGATCAATATTAATTTGTGTTATAGTGTAATCTTTGGAATGTAAACAGGAAAATCAATGTGCCCTAATTTATGTAATACACATTCATTCGCTTGCTATAATTCACCTAGCAGACATTTCTCATTAAGCTAGGGACAGCCTGCGTTTTCCTGTTACTGCTGCCAAGTTATCTTACTGGCGGTACTTCAGTATTCTTAATTTAACTTTCCCCTGTATTACTGGCCCAATTGTAACATAGTTTATAAGGCCGGAAAAAGACATTTGTCCATCCAGTTCGGCCTGTCATCCTGCAAGTTGATCCAGAGGAAGGCAAAAAAAAAAATGTGAGGTAGAAGCCAATTTTCCCCACTTAAGGGGGGAAAATATCCTTCCCGACTCCAATCAGGCAATCGGACTAACTCCCTGGATCAACGATCTCTCTCTAGTAGCTGTAGCCTGTAATATTATTACACTCCAGAAATACATCCAGGCCCCTCTTGAACTCTTTTATTGTACTCACCATCACCACCTCCTCAGGCAGAGAGTTCCATAGTCTCACTGCTCTTACCGTAAAGAATCCTTTCTATGTTTGTGTACAAACCTTTATGCTGCGGTATTTTCTTCGTCCAAAATTCCGGAACACATGCCGGATGCAGCATTATTTTCTATTGAAATGCATTAATGCCGAGTGTTCCGGCAAAACGGATCCGGTTTTCCGGTCTGCGCATGCGCAGACCTTTAACAATGCAGAAAAATATATATACCGGATCCGTTTTTCCGGGTGACACTGGAGAGACAGATCCGGTGTTTCAATGCATTTATTAGACGGATCTATCTACAAATGCTATCCGTTTGCACACGGACTTCCGGATCTGACGGGCAGTTTTCAGAGGCAGTTTGACATGACCGATCCCTCATAAATCCATGCCGATACGGGTTAACTGCTTATTTTTATTAAGGTACTCCAAGATTGCATCTCTTAGAAAACCTTTAAACAGTTTACCCACAACAGAAATTAAACTTACCGACCTATAGTTTGCGGGCTCTGTTTTTGGACCTTTTTTGAATATTGGCACTTGTTAAGCGCCAATCCTGTGGAACACTCTCTGTCACTATAGAGTCTTTATATATTAGAAATACATTGCTTAATTCTATTGGGGATATGGGGTGTATCCCATCTGGTAGCAGTGATCTGTCTGTTTTAAGACGCTGCTGTACTTCTCCCTGGGTCAGACAGGGCACTTTTAATGGGGAATTTACTTTTACATTCTGCATTATCTGATTTTCCTCAGTAAATACAGTGGAGAGAAAAAAAATAATAGATTTGCTTTCTCCTCATCGCTCTCTGTAACTTCTCCCTCATCACTCTGTAAAGGACCAACACTTTCAAGTTTAAAGGGACACTGACAGGCCCTATAAAGATATTTAGTTATTCCTATGCAGTCATAGGTCTATTAAAGTGTATTCCAATAATGTAAGAGTACCCCCTGTCCGCATTTTAAACCATGTAAAAACAACTTTATATTCATCTGTCAATCACCTTCCTTTGTGCCCAAGGGGCGGTTTTTCTCCTACCTTTGTACCCAGCCGCGCCTCAACTGTCGTTTCCTACCGCCGCCCAGCTCATTATTATTCTCTGCGCCTGGCGGCTTTTACTCTTCTCTCCGCCCTCACTGAGTTTCTTGTCTGGCGCAGGCGCATTAACAAACAGTATTTCTGCTGACATCAGCGCTCTGAAGCGCTGGATAGGAGTGACTGGGAGGAGAGATCCGGCGCAGGCGCAGCAGGAGACACAGAGAGCAGCCGCATAGAAGAATAAGGGACGCATTTCCGGCTTGTGAGGGTGCCAGATACAGGTATCTGGCGCATGCGCAGAAGATCCAATTGAGGTCGATGCCCATAAGTTTCTATCGGGCATGCGTGTGATCTAACAGGATCAGGGACTGTAAAAGCCGCCAAGCACAGTGAATAATAATGAGCTGGGCGGTGGTAGGAAACGACAATTGGGGCGTGGCTGGGCACAAAGGTAGGAGAAAAAACGCCCCTTGGGCACAAAGGAAGGTGATTGACAGATGATTATAAAGTTGTTTTTACGTGGTTTAAAATGCAGACAAGGGGTACTCTTATGTGATTGGAATACACTTTATTAGACCCATGACTGCATAGGAATAACTACGGCTACTTTCACACTAGCGTTCGGGGCTCCGCTTGTGAGTTCCATTTGAAGGCTTTCACAAGCGGCCCCGAACGCATCCGTCCAGCCCTAATGCATTCTGAGTGGATGCGGATCCGCTCAGAATGCATCAGTCTGGCACCGTTTGTCCTCCGCTCTGCCTGGCCGTGCGGAGGCAAACGGATCCGTCCAGACTTACAATGTAAGTCAATGGGGACGGATCCGTTTGAAGTTGACACAATATGGCTCAATTTTCAAACGGATCCGCCCCCCATTGACTTTCAATGTAAAGTCTGGACGGATCCGTCTGAAGCTACTTTCACACTTCTAAACTATAATGCAGACGGATCCGTTCTGAACGGATCCCATCGTCTGCATTATTTGAGCGGATCCGTCTGTGCAGACACCAGACGGATCTGCTCTGAACGCAAGTGTGAAAGTAGTCTAAATATGTTTATAGGGTCCGTCAGTGTCCCTTTAAACTTTTTGCCATTTATATAATTGAAGAACATTTTAGAGTTACTTTCACTCTTTTTGGCAATTAATTCTGTCTCCAGCTTGGCTGATTTTATTTGTCTTTTTCATATTCTTTTCTTTTTTTTCTCATATTTTTACAATGCTTCCTCAGTACCTTCCTGTTTTAGTGATTTAAATGCTTTCTTTTTGTCATGTATTGCTTTCTTTACATTTCTATTTATCCACATTGTTTCTTTCTTGTTCCTTAATCTTTTATTCCCATTAGGTATGTACCTCTCACAATTAGAATTTAGGATGCTTTTAAAAATATCCCATTTTGTGGTTGTACTTTTATTTTTGAGGACATTGTTCCAGTTAGTGAGGTTAATGGCCTCTCTTAGCTGGTCAAATTGTGCTTTTTCGATGTTTGGTATTTTTGTGCCTCCTTCAAGAAACACTCATTTGAATGACAATTGGAAGGCTATTATTTTATGGTCACTATTTCCCAGGTGTCCCTCAAGTTGCACACCTGTTGTTTTGTCAGGTCTATCGGTCAATGCTAAATTCAGTATGGCTGTCCCTCTAGTCGGATTCTGAACCAGTTGGGAAAGGTAATTCTTTGGTTATAACCAAGAACCTGTTTCCTTTACGAGAGCTACAGCTTTCAGTTTCCCAGTCTATATCTAGGTAGTTGAAGTCCTCCATAATAATGACCTCATTTTGATTTCCCTTAGTAGTAGATTTTCTGTGGACTCTGGTTTTTATCTCTATGTATTTCTACCCACACACTTATATCTTCCCAGTCTGTACATAAGGGCAGACCCCTCCCTCTCTAGTTTTTACAATCTTTTCTGAACAGACTGTAACTCTGTACATTAACCGCCCAGTCATAGCCATCATCCAACCATGTCTCAGTTATTCCCACTCCTTCTCACACATCACTACTTCTAGGTCACCAGTTTTATTAGTCAATCTTCTAGCATTACTATATGTACAGTTAAGAATTTTCTGTATATATTTTACCCTATACCTTTCCTTATTAGCTGTTCTAGTCCCTCCTTCCATTCCTCCCCTAGTTTTATAACCTTGCCCGGGCTCTCTATCTTCCTCTCCTATAATCTGATTGCCCTCCCCCAGTCCCTAGTTTAAACACTCCTCCAACCTTCCTCTCCCCCAAAACAGCTGCACCTTCCTTATTAAGGTGCAGCCCATGCATATGATAGAGCCTGTAGTTAGGAAGAACGTAGAGTTCTTGACCATTTCCACGTCCTTAAATTTGTTTTGCCATCTGTATCCAGTATTAGATTGCATATATCTAGCACGTGTCCTTCTGTCCAATCATTTTTCAGTAATATTAGGTAGGTTGTGGGCATGGACTGAACAAATCTTTGCAACAGTTTGCTGTCATTGAAGTATAATTCCTTACCCAGGATTATAGGTTTGTGTATCCTGTCATTCTATAAAAGGTTTGGTAGTTGTGTGCAGTCCAGTTTTTTTGTGTTCATGTTGTAGCATGTCTCAAAGGCTCTCCGTATACGTTGCAACCTGGTTACAGGATCTGCTTTTGGATTGTCACAAATCACTGGGCCCGACCTGTACTTGCTGTTTCAAACAGAAAGCACAGGTGTGGCCCAATAACTGGCAGTAATTTTCATATGCGCACACACATTTTTGTCTGTTTATTTAATCTTGTAATCCCGTTAATTTCGGGGCTTGTTGGGACATAATTGTGGTCAGTGCTAAATTTTTATTTGCTTGAGAAAGGCCTAGTGATACTTATGGCTGAAATGTTGCTATGTAACAGCATGTACAGTCAGTCATAAGGAGGTTAATGTGTAGGATTGTAACCTGTTGACTGACAAAACTCTTACCTTCAAAATGCAGCCCAGAACCAATGCTTTATAAGAACCTGTGTGACTAGGTACTATATGCAGTCCTGAAAAGTCCAGCCCATTTATCTGGGGATGACTGTAACAAAGGCCAATTGGAGACGTGGATCCACTAGATCACTTACAAATTTGACTTTGTCCTGATCCAGGAAGTACAATCTACAACACTGTACAGTCATTACCCTTAACCCCCACAAAGAGATGTGGATTTTTACCACTCGCCTATGACAGCACCCATGGATAGCATCCGCCCCCTTCCTCAGGACAGGAAACGGGAAGCACAGCCTCTTCAAAAGGGAGGTACAACCCCCATCATGCCAGTTCTGTTTCCTGTCCTAAGGGACAGGGTGGAATGCACAGCATGAAGAGACGGAGCTGCGGCATCCCCTTGGTTTTTTACCCGTGGGAGGAGGGCCTACCCGAGCGGTGTAAGCCTTCCTTGGAAGCCGCTGCTGAAGTCTGGACCTCTGGACTCCCCCTCATTCCGGTCACTCCCCCGTCGGGGCTGCCTTGGTGTCCCCAGCACGGTGAACCTCTGCGGCCGTGCCGTATGTTCGGCTGCTGTCTGGCGTTCGCGCGGGTGCGCGACGCCGTCACTTCCGGGTAGGTCAGGCCGGCGCTGACGTCATTAGTCGGCGCCAGAACCTGGCCTCCGGATTCAGCAGTGGGAGGGGGCGTGGCCTTGGGCCGGAAGGGGAGGGTGCTGGTACGCGCCTGGCAAGTTCAAATCCAGCCAGCTCTCACTGCAGGCTGGTGTTTTGGCCTGCAGTGACCTGCATAGACGAAAGCCAGTGGCAGAAAATGGAGCCCACACAGCACGCAGAAGCCACTGAAACCACCAACGAATCCTTGGTACCGGTGGGGGTAAGAGGGGTGAATGCCCTGCCTTTTTCATTTATTACAGTATCTTGATGGGAGTCTTTGTTTATTCTGTGTGTTTAGACTTCCAAAGAGAGAAGGTGGTCAAGGTCCAAGGAGCAGGGCTGCGCTATTTGCAAAAGAAAGCTACCGTCCGGTTGGGATAAACCTGCCTGCCAGACCTACATGGGCAAATTATTGGAGGATCTTATGAAGCCTAAAATAGATTATCAAGGATGAGGTCAAAGAATCAGTGAAGGAGTCCTTGAGTAATCTGCTTGAAGATCGCCCTTGCACTTCCGCTGCTGTCTCTATTCCCGCTTCAAGTGATCAGGAGTTGTTATCGGGATTAGAGGAGGAGGGAGAACTTCCGTCCTCGGATCACTCCCAGGATGAGCAACTGGCAGGGAGACCTCTGTTCCTTCCAGAGAACATTAATTCCCTAGTCGGGATAGTCAGGGCAACTATGGGACTTGATGATCAAGCAGAACCCCAGTCCATGAGGGATTCTATGTTTGAGGGCCTAGGTCCTAGGAGGCTGAAGTGTTTTGATGTACATGAAAACATAACTTCGGTAATTAAGAATGAATGGAGTAGGCCGGATAGAAAAAATTTTGTGCCTTCTGCCCTAAAAAGGAAGTATCCCTTTGAAGACAAAGCCTCAGCTGATTGGGATAGAGCCCCGAAACGAGATGCTCCGGTAGCAAAGATCTCTAAGAGAGCAGCCCTCCCGTTTGAAGACTCGGGAACTCTTAAAGATCCAATGGACAGAAGAGCCGAGGTCTATTTAAAGAAGAACTGGGAAGCGACGGCTGCCTCATTCAGGCCCGCTATAGCCGCCACTTCTGTTGCCAGGTCTTTAAAGGTCTGGATGAATGAGATGGAAGAGCAAATAAAGAAGGGAGCGCCCGTGGAACAATTGCTCTCGTCATTTCCAGCTCTGTATAGTGCCATTGATTTTTTTTTTAGCAGATGCCTCAGTGGACTCCCTGAGGCTGTCAGCGAGAGCCGCAGCTCTTTCAAATTCCGCCCGCAGAGCGATTTGGCTAAAGGATTGGAAAGGAGATGCAGGTTCAAAGGCGAAATCGTGTGCTATTCCCTGTCAGGGGGAATTCCTCTTCGGGCCCACGTTAGACGATCTGCTGGAAAAAGCTTCTGACGGAAAAAAGGGGTTTCCCTTCTATACATCAGCAGCCTCATAAGAAGCCCTTTTGCTCTCAGACATCCAGATTTAACTTCAATAGAAGAGAAACTCCCAGACAGTCCGGTAATGCGGCCAGAAGGATCAAAGGATTTCTTTTTTCAGGTGGAGAGGTCTCTAAAAAACCCCTGCAATGACGCCAGATCCCCGGTTGGAGGTAGTCTCTCCCTCTTCGCAGAGCAATGGCGGAAGATCTCGAACAGCCCCTGGATTCTTTCAATCATTTCAGAGGGCTATTGCCTGAACTTCCTAAGAACTCCTCCAGAAAGGTTCGTTTTGACGGACTATCGCTCCAGCCCAGAGAAGCTAGAGGCATTACGTCTGGAGATTTCCGATTAGCTGAAGAAAAAGGTCCTGCAGGAGGTTCCAGCTCAAGAGAGGGAGACGGGCTATTATTCAACGCTTTTCCTTGTAAAGAAGACAAATGGCACCTTCCGTACTATAATAAATCTGAAGCTGCTCAACAAATACCTGGTGTACGAGAGATTTCGTATGGAAACTATCAGTTCCATAATCCCAAATTTATTCCCGGGCTGCTACATGGCGACCCTGGATCTCAGGGACGCTTATTACCACGTTCCAATCCATCCCAGTCACCAGAGGTACCTAAGAGTAGCAGTTCAATTCCCAGACAGACTCCTACATGTACAGTTTCGGGCCCTGATATTTGGGTTGTCTCAGGCACCCAGGCTTTTCACAAAGATTGTAGCAGAGATGATGGCTCATTTGAGGGAGAAGGATCTGATTGTCATTCCCTATCTAGACGATTTCCTCCTTCTCTCTCGGGAACCGGGCCAGTTAATCGATCGGATTTCCTGGTTCAGGGAGGTGCTGGTGAAGTTGGGTTGGGAGTTAAATCTCCAAAAATCCAATCTTTTGCCAAGCCAGATATGCACCTTTCTGGGGCTACTCCTGGACTCCCAGAAACAAATGTGTTATCTTCCAACACAAAAAATATCTCTGCTAGTTTTCAGGGTTCAAGACATTGTAGCTCCCCACTCCATCTCTCTACGAGAAGCTATGTCAGTTCTAGGCCTAATGACGGCCGCAATCCCGGGGGTGGAATGGGCCCACTTCCACTCGAGGTCACTTCAGTTGCAGATTCTGGGGGTTTGGGACAAAGATCCCCAATCCTTGGATTCTCTCTTTTCCCTTTCAACCCAAACGTTAAAAGATCTAGAATGGTGGATGGTACCTTCCAACCTTCAAAAAGGAGTCCCTTAGTCAAGGAAGGATCCCCTTACTCTGACTACAGATGCAAGCCCTTGGGGTTGGGGAGCTCACACAGATTCTCTTCTTCTGCAGGGACAGTGGAATCAGGAGATAGTTCCCAAATCTCACAACTTCAAGGAACTTCTAGTGATCCTCATGGCCTTGAAGAGGAGCCTCCACCTCTTAAAAGGCAGAAATATTTTGATATGCTCAGACAACATGACGGCAGTAGCTCATATCAATCGTCAGGGGGGGGACCAGGTCTCCAGACTTAATGTCTCTCACCAAAGAGATTTTCGAGCTGGCAGAGGGTTTCCTTCCATCGATCAGAGCAGTACACTTAAAGGGAAAGGAGACTGTAACGGCAGATTTTCTGAGCAGGCATTGTGTTCAGCAGGGGGAATGGTCCCTGGATCAACAGGTCTTTGTGGCTCTTTGGGGTCTCCCGGTGGTAGATCTCTTTGCCACAAGGGAAAACAGAAAAGTGAAAAGATTCTTCTCTCTATCCCCTTTAGAGCAGCCCTCGGCAGTGGACGCATTGGCCCAATCATGGAGAGTAGGCCTCCTGTACGCCTTCCCTCCTATAAAACTACTCCCGAGAGTCCTGAAGAAGATTCGGGAGGAGAAGGCCCTAGTAATTACTTCAGCCCCCTTTTGGCCCAGGAGGGTCTGGTTTTCCTGGCTAAGGAGGATGTCAGTAGCAGATCCCTGGGTACTTCCGGTCTTCCCGGGGCTACTAGTGCAGGGGCCGATACTTCATCCACAGTTAGAGAGCCTGCACTTGACAGCTTGGCTGTTGAGAGGCAGATCCTAGAAATGAAGGGTCTTTCTGGGGAAGTGATAAACACCCTTTTGTCCAGTAGGAAAGCTGTTACTTCTAAGATCTATTTGAGGGTTTGTAGGGCCTTCCTTTGATTTGCAAATAAGCCAGTTAATGTCTTGGAACCCCCGGAGTTGCCTCTAGTCCTTAGCTTCCTCCAGGAGGGCTGGAATAAAAAACTGAGGCCTAGTACTTTAAAGGTCCATATCTCTGCCTTGAGCGCTCTCTTTGAGTATAAACTAGCAGACCACCCCTGGATTAAAAGATTTGTCGTTGCAATTTCTAAACTTGCTCCCGTCCAGAAGTCCAGAGTTCCTCCCTGGGATTTAAATCTAGTCTTGTCTGCCTTAACCGGGGATCCCTTTAAGCCCATTGAGGATATCCCAATAAAGATCTTAACCTATAAATTCGTTTTTTTACTAGCCATTACTTCTGCTAGAAGAGTGAGCGAGATATCGGCCTTCTCAATCGAGAAACCGTATCTTAATATTTTAGATGATAGGGTTATTTTATCTCCTGACCCTGCCTTCCTTCCAAAGGTTTCATCATCCTTTCACCGGTCTCAGGATGTAGTTTTACCTTCCTTCTGCCCCTCACCCAAGAATCAGAAGGAAAGGGAATTCCATTGCCTCGATGTTAGAAGGTGTCTAATTCAATACCTTTCCGCCACTCAGGACTGGAGGTCTTCCTCTAAACTTGTGGTCTCCTTTCAGGGACAGAAGAAGGGCTCCCCTGCTTCCTCTCAGTCCATTGCCAGATATATTAAACAGGCCATTTATCTTGCATATTCCTCTAAAGGGGTTCCTCCTCCTGCCGGGTTTGGAGCACACTCAATGAGAGCGGTGTCTACATCCTGGGCAGAAAGAGCTTCCGCTTCTATTGACCAGATCTGCAGAGCTGCTACATGGAGTTCTTCATACCTTCTTTAAGCACTATAGACTGAAGCTTCCTTCACAGGAAGGTTTAGGGTTTGGGCGTAAAGTCCTCCAAGCAGTTGTCCCACCCTAGATAATCTCGCCTAGATATCCATGGGTGCTGTCATAGGCGAGGGGGGAAATATGGGATTACACTTACCGGTAATCGTTTTTCCTTGAGCCTATGACAGCATCCACCTTATACCCTCCCAAATTAATATAAAAAAAAGTTGAAAATTTATAAATAAATAAAAATATATATATATATATATATATATATATATTTATATATATATATATATATATATATATATATATAGAGAGAGAGAGATACGTGTGTGTTTGTATGTACTTCTATATACACACGGATATAAGCGCTTGTTCTGTTGTAGATTTGTTGTGGTGTAGTCTGGTTTTTGTCTCCTTAGTTCTTGGAATAGGACTGGCATGATGGGGGTTGTACCTCCCTTTTGAAGAGGCTGTGCTTCCTGTTTCCTGTCCTGAGGAAGGGGGCGGATGCTATCCATGGGTGCTGTCATAGGCTCAAGGAAAAACGATTACCGGTAAGTGTAATCCCATATTTCCACATTCTCGGGTTGCAACCCCTGGAGTAGTCTGTATTGGCAGTGGTGACACACAGACAAGCATGATTTCCAAACTTGTGGCACTAGTCAGCAGCCAATAATTGTAGTGACGGTTGAGTCAGGCGGAGATCAGTCAGAAATCATGTTGGGCAGTAGCAAGGAGAATGGGGTCAGGAAGTCGAGCAGAGTCATAACTTTAAAGTAAATGTGTACACTGAAGCATATTGGAACCAAATTAACCTTATTGCTCAGGCCTATGAGCACATGGACTTTGGCTAGGGTTGGGTACATATAGCATGTACTGGTCCTTTAAGAAGCCTAGAATTTGCATGTGTGTGACCCACAAGCAGATGTTTGGTGTGTGATACCTTGTTTCTGAATTGATATGACTAAAATTTACTGTTGAATATCTAAAGATCTTTCTACTAGACTGGTATTGCAACTCACACATCACGTGACTTCATAGCTCTAAAGCTGCATTTGTTAAGAAATAGATATATCCAGTTAATAGGTTTTAAGTGCCTTCATATGTGGCAGACTTTGTTGCTCAAATTTCTTTTTCTGAAAATGAATTCCTTTCCACTGAATGAAGATTGCAAAAATCCAAGTGCTTGAAACTGTATAATCTGCTGGTTGTGCAGACTGTCTAACAAGTAGCTGTGACCAAAGTTTATTTATCCACAAACACAAGGATTCATTGGACTGTACTGTAACCATACACACAATGGGGCTAGATATATATACACCTCTCATCGTCACTGCACAGTGGCCCACAATTGCTAATCCTGCGATTGAGGTCAACTTAGATTGGCTTTCTAGACCTTCACCAGATTAATCACAGTGTTCAGGCTGAAACATAGAATGTGTCGGCAGATAAGAACCATTTGGACCATCTAGTCTGAACTATTGGTTGGTCTACTGTAAGACAGATTTTTACGCCAGAATTGTGGCACAATTTAATCTCAAAATGGCGCATCTTAAGCCCTCCCCTTCACTTGAAGCTCCTCCCTTTCCAATAAGCACTTTCCCTTGTTGAGCATGTCAGAACAAAAGTGTACAAAACCCTAGATGCGCCAATTTGCACCACTTTTTAGGGGAAAAAAAATTGGCATGGACACATTAGTTTGACTTGTGTAGATTTACTAAGTGGAATGAGCATATATTATTTAGAACTGTAAATGAGATTAATCCTAACAACGGCAGAAAGCTTACAATATCGAAATCGGACTGCTTTTGCCTCTTAATATCGTAGATGGTTTTAAGGGCTTTCAACGTTTCCAAAATGTATGTTTTCCCTTTCATCCTCCATGACGGCATACCATGAGAGATGACCCGCCTCCAACCAGGTAGGGACAGGAAGTATAAGTTTGACTCTCCTCCGGCTCCTCCTCAGTGTCTTCCTGTCCCTCCAGGTAGGAGATGGGTTTTCTCTTATGGTCGCCGACCATGAAGAAAGAAGTAGAAGAAGGAAAGATGCCATGTGAGGAGGCAGCAGGGTCCGGTCCCCATTGGGGAAGCCGGGCTCTGGAAGACCTGTCTCTTACCTGCTGCTGGTGCGGGCAGACAGGTCCATGTGGGGCCGGACACTCAGGGAGTCCCTCCGGTCGGTGCGATACTCCACACTGCGATCCGGCATGGCCGGCGCTCACAGTGTCGTCACCGGAAGTGGACGCGCGTCATGCGTTCCACGAAGCGTTCCACAGCTCACTTCCGGATTGGGGCCTGAGAGCACTTCCGGGCGGTGGAGCGCATGCCGGCGGCGGGAAAATTAAAAAAACACACAGGATTATGGCGGAAGTCGTCCTCTGATCTGAGGTCTGGAGGTAAAAACTATTTAAAGAGGGGGAACAGTGACTTTTGATTCCCTAAAAAAGATGCTGGACCCAGGTGAAATTATGGAGAACACTCAGGGATCCGTACTAGTGAGTAATTTACCAGGACAAGGGTAAAAGGCAGTATATTCTGTTAGATTAACCCTTATGTATTTTCTTTCTTTCTGTATGTGTGCAGAGCGAGAAAGAGAGTGCTCAGAAAGCAAAATCTAGTCAGAGGGCAAAAAAGTGCAGTCTCTGTTCTATTAAACTTTCTGATTCTTCTGATAGGAAAGTGTGTAAAAAATGCACTGACAACATTTCTAAGGATTTAGTTCCGTCCCTAAAAGAAGAACTTAAAAACACAATTAGGGAAGAAATCAGGGCTGCTATGTCAGATACCTCATTAATTCCTTCCTGCTCCAAACAAGCGCAGGGACCAGCGACTAAAGCATCTGATTCAGAATTTGAGGAGGACTCAGAGTCAGGTGAACTCGGGTCTGAAGATTCTGGTTCAGATTCCGAATTTAAAAACTATCTTTTTTCATCGGAAGATACCAGAGAATTAATTAAGGCAGTTAGAGCCACTATGGATCTTTCTGATGAAAAAATCTGTAGATCAGTCCATGACGAGATGTTCAGTGGTTTTGAACAGAGATCTAACCGAGGTTTTCCGGTGCATAAAAACATGCACGATCTGATTAAAAGAGAATGGAGGTCCCCGGATAGGAAACTATTCATTCCTAGGACAATAAGGCGACGTCTCCCCTTTTCTAGCGAAGACGAAGCCTTGTTAACCACCTGCCCTAAGATAGATGTTTCTCTGTCTAAATTAGTGAAGGGTCCTAACGCCTTACCATTTGAAGACATGGGGTCATTAAGGGACCCCATGGATAAAAAGACAGATCAGACTCTTAAAAAAACATGGGAAGCTTGTGCTGCCCTGTTCAAACCAAACCTAGCGGCAACCTCAGTATCCAGATCATTAAAAAAATGGCTCACACAGTTAGAATCCCTATTGAAAGGCGGTAGTACATACGGTGATCTTAAAGATTCCTTTCCGCTCCTAATCAAAGCGGTGGATTTCCTATCTGATGCCACTGCGGAATCTGTCAGGATAGCTGCTAAGGCATCTGGGTTAGCGGTCGTGGCAAGAAGGTCCCTCTGGTTAAAATCCTGGTCAGGTGAGGTCAGTTCAAAATTAAAATTATGTACCTTACCTTTTCATGGTAATCTATTGTTTGGGGAGGATTTAGAGTCCATCCTAGAAAAGGCTTCCGATTCTAAGAAGACTTTTCCCAGAGATTCCGGGAAGAGGAAATTTCCCTTTCGGAGAGTTAACAAAGGGACCCCCTTTCAAGCAAAGAAAACTAACAGGGACTCAGGCTGGTCAAGGGGAAGAAACCAGAAGAGTAGAGGGTACCTGTTTTCTTCAAAGAATACGGAACCATCAAAGCAATGACGCCAGTGCTCAGGTAGGAGGGAGACTAAGTTGTTTTTTAGACTACTGGGAAAAAATTACAACAAACCCTTGGGTCTTAAATACGATCTCGGAAGGCTACAAAATAGTTTTCCGTCTTCCTCCTCCCTCAAATATTTTCAGGGTAACTCCTATTCAAAAGACAACTGTTCTCCAAACAAATCTGGAGGAAGGGATTCGGAAGCTTCTGGCTCAAAGGGCCATAATTCCGGTTCCCTATTCTCAAAAAGGTCAGGGATATTATTCAACCGTTTTTCTAGTAAAAAAACCAGACGGGAAATTTCGGTTAATAATAAACCTAAAAAACTTAAACAGATTCATACAGTACAACAAATTCAAAATGGAGACAATAAGATCAACCGTGAATCTGCTGAAAAAGGGGGACTTTTTAGCCTCCCTAGACTTAAGAGACGCATACTACCACATTCCGGTATGCAAACAGTCCCAAAAGTTCCTGCGGATAGCGGTTTATTTGGGGAAAGTTCTGTTCCATTTTCAATTCCAGGTATTACCTTTTGGGATAACATCGGCCCCCAGGGTCTTCACAAAGGTGATGCTGGAACTAGTGGCCCACCTGAGAAGGAGGAATATCTTGATTATTCCGTATTTAGACGACCTACTGATAGTAGGCGAGTCAAAACAGTCACTAGAGAACAATCTCTTTGTGACCTGCCAGACGCTGTATCTGGCGGGATGGCTAATAAATTGGGAAAAATCAAAGCCAATCCCGTCCCAGGAAATAGTTTTCCTGGGTCTCTCCCTGGACACCACTCGTCAAAAAACGTCTCTTACAGAACAAAAAGTCTCTGGAGTGGTAGAAAAGGTCTCACGGTTTCAGAGTCATCCATCCTGTTCGATACGAGAAGCCATGAGACTACAAGGGACCCTGACTTCTTGCATCCCTGCAGTAAAGTGGGCTCAGTTCCACTCTCGAATTCTACAGCAGTGGACGCTGGCCTGCTGGGACAGAAGCCAGAGCTCTCTGGAACAGACAGTTCTGGTTCCTGTTTCGGTGAATCAGAGTCTTCAGTGGTGGAAGCAAGTAAGCCACCTACGCCAGGGAATTCCGTGGAATACGGAGGAGCAGGTTTTCATCACTACAGATGCAAGTCCTTGGGGGTGGGGAGCGCATTACTCTCATCACTATTTCCAGGGGGCCTGGGTAAACCACCAGAAAATTTGGTCCTCAAACCAAAAAGAATTGATGGCAGTCTGGGAGGCCATAAAAGTGGCGAGTCAAGACATAGAGGGAAAGGATGTCCAAATAAGATCAGACAACACCACAGTGGTAGCGTATTTAAACCATCAAGGCGGAACAAGAAGCCTATGTCTGAGTCAAATAACAGAAAAGATTTTTTCCTGGGCAGAAGGAAATATAAGATCCCTTTCAGCGGTCCATTTAAAAGGAAGCTTAAATGTGAAAGCAGACTTCCTAAGCAGGGTCAAGATATATCAAACAGAGTGGAGTCTGAAGGAAGAAGTTTTTCTCCAAATAACCCAAAAGTGGGGAGTTCCCCAAATAGACCTCTTTGCTTCAGCCACAAACGCAAAAGTAGACCGTTTCTTCTCCCTCAATCCAAGAGACAAAAGCGAAGGCATAGATGCCTTTTCAATAAAATGGAGGTTCCATCTAGCTTATGCCTTCCCCCCCCTACAACTAATGTCTCGGGTGATAAAGAAGATAAGGCAAGACAAAGCCCATGTTATTTTGATAGCTCCCTTATGGCCCAAAAAATCATGGTTTCCTCTTTTGAAGGTCATGTCAATCCAAAGTCCATGGATCCTTCCTTGGGATCAGGATTTGTTGTCGCAGGGTCCCCTTCTCCATCCCGAGGTGGAAAAGCTACATTTGGCAGCTTGGAACCTGAAAGGTTGATCTTAAAAGCTAAAGGCTTGACAGATCCCGTCATCAATACTATGTCGGCCAGTAGAAAGGAGACAACCTCTAAGATCTATAATAAGGTTTGGAGAACCTTTAATACATGGTGTGTAAAAGAAAAAGTATCCCCTGAAAAATTTTCGGTCCTTTCAATTCTAGGTTTCTTACAGTCTGGGCTGGAGAAAGGTCTTCGTCCCAATACTTTGAGGGTTCACGTATCAGCCCTTAGTGCAGTTTTTGATGAAAAAATTGCAAATCATTCTTGGGTTGTCAGATTCCTTAAAGGGGCAGATAGACTGAGACCTTCATTGAAAGCTATGACTCCACCATGGGATCTTAATTTAGTTCTATCAGGTTTAACAGAAAGCCCCTTTGAACCTTTATCATCTGTCTCTATAAAATATATAACACTTAAAACCCTGTTCTTAGTAGCAATTACATCAGCCCGCAGGGTTAGTGAAATCCAGGCCCTGAAAATTAATGAACCTTTCTGTGTTATCTCTGCAGATAGAATTACGTTTAAGTTAGACAACTCCTTCCTTCCCAAAGTTGTCTAATTTTCACAGGCAAGAAGAGATATTGGTTCCCTCGTTTTGCGACGACCCGAAAACAGAAGGGGAAGAGAGGTTTCATAAATTGGACGTGCGGAGAGCAGTGCTTATATATTTAGAGGCCACGAAGGTTTTCAGAAAGACGGATTCCTTGTTTGTTCAGTTTCTTGGCTTAAACAAAGGGCAGAGAGCAACAAAAAATACCATTTCAAGATGGATTAAGACGGCGATCTCAGATTCGTATAAAGCGCTAGGGAAATCACCTCCTGAAGCCTTTACAGCTCATTCTACGAGATCGGTTTCGGCCTCTTGGGCAGAGAGGGCAAACGCTTCATTAGAGCAAATTTGTAGGGCAGCCACCTGGTCTAGCCCTAATACTTTTATTAAACATTATAGAATCAATGTTAAGGCAGGTCAGGATCTAGCCTTTGGGAGGAAAGTCCTTCAAGCTATAATCCCCCCCTAAAATTGTTAATATGTTATATCTCATGGTATGCCGTCATGGAGGATGAAAGGGAAAAACCAAATTACGTACCGGTAATTCCCTTTTCATGAATCCTCCATGACGGCATAGGGGTTTCCCACCCTAAAAAAAAAAAAAAAAAAAAAAAAGGGATATATGTAAATATAGACGTTTATAAGATTATGATAGGCCTACACATAGGTGATGGTGTGTGTGATGGTGTGCAAAAAAAAAAAAAAAAAAAAAAGATTCGAAAGAACACTCTCTAGGCTGTCGATCCAGAAAGACACTGAGGAGGAGCCGGAGGAGAGTCAAACTTATACTTCCTGTCCCTACCTGGTTGGAGGCGGGTCATCTCTCATGGTATGCCGTCATGGAGGATTCATGAAAAGGGAATTACCGGTACGTAATTTGGTTATTTGTTTGAGTTTCATAATTATTGTCCATTGACAGGTTTGAGTTTTGAGTATATGTATTTTCGAATAACTTAGATGGGAAATGAGGACTCTGCTAGTCTAATGCATCCCTGTTTTTTTTATGTTAGGTTTAAGTTTTGCTCTTAAATGTACAAATAACCCACCAAGTCTAATTCCTTTTGTACTGTACACTTAATTGTTTTCCATCAGCAGTGCCATTCTAGAATGCAAGTTTCAAGCAAAGGTTTAAACTGAATATAATAATTATAAGGTAACAAAAACAGTATTCAAACTGAGAGAATATGGCCACAGTATAAAGTATCCAAAGCCTGGTGCCGAACAAAGCATAACAAAATTACCATTCATTTATCTCCCTGGATAGACAGCTTTTAGATGCACAGTGTTACTTTCAATAGCGTCATAATTGACATTCTAAATTATATATATTTCAGTGTGATTATTTGTCATAAAACTATAAAAAAGACCACTGATCACTAAAGTGAATTGTCATAATGTCAGTAATAAAAAAGAAAAGCTTTTGAAGTACAAAATGTAATTTACCAACTCTCAAATTCTGAAAGTACATGTCTATTAATTTGGAAAGAGTGAAGAAATATTCAGTTCAAGAAGTGTCACTTGAAGAAATTGACCCTGCTTTTTAACCTTTTATTTTATGGTACTCGTGTAATCATTTTTGTTGGATAGCCTGCTATTAGGGATGAGCGAACTCGAACTGTATAGTTCGGGTTCGTACCGAATTTTGGGGTGTCCGTGACACGGACCCGAACCCGGACATTTTCGTAAAAGTCCGGGTTCGGGTTCGGTGTTCGTCGCTTTCTTCGCGCTTTTGTGACGCTTTCTTGGCGCTTTTTGAAAGGCTGCAAAGCAGCCAATCAACAAGCGTCATACTACTTGCCCCAAGAGGCCATCACAGCCATGCCTACTATTGGCATGGCTGTGATTGGCCAGAGCACCATGTGACCCAGCCTCTATTTAAGCTGGAGTCACATAGCGCCGCCCGTCACTCTGCTCTGATTAGCGTAGGGAGAGGTTGCGGCTGCGACAGTAGGGCGAGATTAGGCAGATTAACTCCTCCAAAGGACTTGATTAACTGATCGATCTGCAGCTGTGGATCATTGAGCTGCTGATCCTCAATTGCTCACTGTTTTTAGGCTGCACAGACCGTTTGTCAGTCTCATTTTTCTGGGGTGATCGGCGGCCATTTTGTGTCTTGTGGTGCGCCAGCACAAGCTGCGACCAAGTGCATTTAACCCTCAATGGTGTGGTTGTTTTTTGGCTAAAGCCTACATCAGGGTGAAGCTGTGACACCAAGTGCATTTAACCAGCAATAGTCTGTTCATTTTTTGGCCATATACAAAATCAGGGGCAAGCTGCGCCTGTCACCAAGTGCATTTAACCCTCAATGGTGTGGTTGTTTTTTGGCTAAAGCCTACATCAGGGTGAAGCTGTCACACCAAGTGCATTTAACCAGCAATAGTCTGTTCATTTTTTGGCCATATACAAAATCAGGGGCAAGCTGCGCCTGTCACCAAGTGCATTTAACCCTCAATGGTGTGGTTGTTTTTTGGCTAAAGCCTACATCAGGGTGAAGCTGTCACACCAAGTGCATTTAACCAGCAATAGTCTGTTCATTTTTTGGCCATATACAAAATCAGGGGCAAGCTGCGCCTGTCACCAAGTGCATTTAACCCTCAATGGTGTGGTTGTTTTTGGCTAAAGCCTACATCAGGGTGAAGCTGTCACACCAAGTGCATTTAACCAGCAATAGTCTCAGGGGCAAGCTGCGCCCGTCACCAAGTGCATTTAACCAGCAATAGTGTGGTTATTTTTTGGCCATATCCCAGTCTAATTCTGTCACTAAATCCATACCGGTCACCCAGCGCCTAAATACTAGGCCTCAAATTTATATCCAGCTAAATCTGTCCCTAGTGCTGTAGCTGGGCGAGTTATTTAGTGTCCGTTCAAGCACATTTCTTGTTCTGGGTTGAAATACAATTCCCAATTTAGCAATTTCATAATTTAGTGGTTCCTGCTATATCAGAGCTCTTTGAAATCTATCCCAAAAAGGGTATATAATATTGAAGGTGCACATAGGGTCATTCAGAGTAACTTCACACACACCCGCTACTGTGTATTTCCAAGTCTAATTCTGTCACTAAATCCATACCGGTGACCCAGCGCCTAAATACTAGGCCTCAAATTTAATTCCCTCTAAATCTCTCGTTACCCACCGCTGTACTGTTGTTGCTGGGCAAGATATTTAGTGTCCGTCAAAGCACATTTTTTGTTCTGGGTTGAAGTACAATTCCCAATTTAGCAATTTCATAATTTAGTGGTTTCTGCTATATCAGAGCTATTTGAAATCTATCCCTAAAAGGGTATATAATATTGAAGGTGCACATAGGGTCATTCAGAATAACTTCACACACACCCGCTACTGTGTATTTCCAAGTCTAATTCTGTCACTAAACCCATACCTGTCACCCAGCGCCTAAATACTAGGCCTCAAATTTAAATCCCTCTAAATCTCTCGTTACCGTTGTCCTGTTGTAGCTGGGAAAGTTATTTAGTGCCCGTCAAAGCACATTTTTTGTTCTGGGTTGAAGTACAATTCCCAATTTAGCAATTTCATAATTTAGTGGTTCCTGCTATATCAGAGCTATTTGAAATCTATCCCTAAAAGGGTATATAATATTGAAGGTGCACATAGGGTCATTCAGAATAACTTCACACACACCCGCTACTGTGTATTTCCAAGTCTAATTCTGTCACTAAATCCATACCGGTGACCCAGCGCCTAAATACTAGGCCTCAAATTTAATTCCCTCTAAATCTCTCGTTACCCACCGCTGTACTGTTGTTGCTGGGCAAGATATTTAGTGTCCGTCAAAGCACATTTTTTGTTCTGGGTTGAAGTACAATTCCCAATTTAGCAATTTCATAATTTAGTGGTTTCTGCTATATCAGAGCTATTTGAAATCTATCCCTAAAAGGGTATATAATATTGAAGGTGCACATAGGGTCATTCAGAATAACTTCACACACACCCGCTACTGTGTATTTCCAAGTCTAATTCTGTCACTAAATCCATACCGGTGACCCAGCGCCTAAATACTAGGCCTCAAATTTAATTCCCTCTAAATCTCTCGTTACCCACCGCTGTACTGTTGTTGCTGGGCAAGATATTTAGTGTCCGTCAAAGCACATTTTTTGTTCTGGGTTGAAGTACAATTCCCAATTTAGCAATTTCATAATTTAGTGGTTTCTGCTATATCAGAGCTATTTGAAATCTATCCCTAAAAGGGTATATAATATTGAAGGTGCACATAGGGTCATTCAGAATAACTTCACACACACCCGCTACTGTGTATTTCCAAGTCTAATTCTGTCACTAAATCCATACCGGTGACCCAGCGCCTAAATACTAGGCCTCAAATTTAATTCCCTCTAAATCTCTCGTTACCCACCGTTGTACTGTTGTTGCTGGGCAAGATATTTAGTGTCCGTCAAAGCACATTTTTTGTTCTGGGTTGAAGTACAATTCCCAATTTAGCAATTTCATAATTTAGTGGTTTCTGCTATATCAGAGCTATTTGAAATCTATCCCTAAAAGGGTATATAATATTCAAGGTGCACATTGGGTCATTCAGAATAACTTCACACACACACGCTTCTGTGCATTTCCAAGTCTAATTCTGTCACTAAATCCATACCGGTCACCCAGCGCCTAAATACTAGGCCTCAAATTTATATCCCGCTGAATTTGAATACAATACATTGGGCCAAATAATATATTTGTTGTTGTGGTGAACCATAACAATGAGAAAAACATCTAGTAAGGGACGCGGACGTGGACATGGTCGTGGTGGTGTTAGTGGACCCTCTGGTGCTGGGAGAGGACGTGGCCGTTCTGCCACATCCACACGTCCTAGTGTACCAACTACCTCAGGTCCCA
This sequence comes from Bufo gargarizans, assembly GCF_014858855.1. NCBI lineage: Eukaryota > Metazoa > Chordata > Amphibia > Anura > Bufonidae > Bufo > Bufo gargarizans. The sequence continues at coordinate 115,729 of NW_025334743.1, read as the reverse complement.
GTAGCCGCCAGAATTTACAGCGATATATGGTGGGGCCCAATGCCGTTCTAAGGATGGTAAGGCCTGAGCAGGTACAGGCATTAGTCAATTGGGTGGCCGACAGTGGATCCAGCACGTTCACATTATCTCCCACCCAGTCTTCTGCAGAAAGCGCACAGATGGCGCCTGAAAACCAACCCCATCAGTCTGTCACATCACCCCCATGCATACCAGGGAAACTGTCTCAGCCTCAAGTTATGCAGCAGTCTCTTATGCTGTTTGAAGACTCCGCTGGCAGGGTTTCCCAAGGGCATCCACCTAGCCCTTCCCCAGCGGTGAAAGACATAGAATGCACTGACGCACAACCACTTATGTTTCCTGATGATGAGGACATGGGAATACCACCTCAGCATGTCTCTGATGATGACGAAACACAGGTGCCAACTGCTGCGTCTTTCTGCAGTGTGCAGACTGAACAGGAGGTCAGGGATCAAGACTGGGTGGAAGACGATGCAGGGGACGATGAGGTCCTAGACCCCACATGGAATGAAGGTCGTGCCACTGACTTTCACAGTTCGGAGGAAGAGGCAGTGGTGAGACCGAGCCAACAGCGTAGCAAAAGAGGGAGCAGTGGGCAAAAGCAGAACACCCGCCGCCAAGAGACTCCGCCTGCTACTGACCGCCGCCATCTGGGACCGAGCACCCCAAAGGCAGCTTCAAGGAGTTCCCTGGCATGGCACTTCTTCAAACAATGTGCTGACGACAAGACCCGAGTGGTTTGCACGCTGTGCCATCAGAGCCTGAAGCGAGGCATTAACGTTCTGAACCTGAGCACAACCTGCATGACCAGGCACCTGCATGCAAAGCATGAACTGCAGTGGAGTAAACACCTTAAAACCAAGGAAGTCACTCAGGCTCCCCCTGCTACCTCTTCTGCTGCTGCCGCCTCGGCCTATTCTGCTGCTGCCGCCTCGGCCTCTTCCTCCGCCTCTGGAGGAACGTTGGCACCTGCCGCCCAGCAAACAGGGGATGTACCACCAACACCACCACCACCACCTCCGTCACCAAGCGTCTCAACCATGTCACACGCCAGCGTTCAGCTCTCCATCTCACAAACATTTGATAGAAAGCGTAAATTCCCACCTAGCCACCCTCGATCCCTGGCCCTGAATGCCAGCATTTCTAAACTACTGGCCTATGAAATGCTGTCATTTAGGCTGGTGGACACAGACAGCTTCAAACAGCTCATGTCGCTTGCTGTCCCACAGTATGTTGTTCCCAGCCGGCACTACTTCTCCAAGAGAGCCGTGCCTTCCCTGCACAACCAAGTATCCGATAAAATCAAGTGTGCACTGCGCAACGCCATCTGTAGCAAGGTCCACCTAACCACAGATACGTGGACCAGTAAGCACGGCCAGGGACGCTATATCTCCCTAACTGCACACTGGGTAAATGTAGTGGCAGCTGGGCCCCAGGCGGAGAGCTGTTTGGCGCACGTCCTTCCGCCGCCAAGGATCGCAGGGCAACATTCTTTGCCTCCTGTTGCCACCTCCTCCTTCTCGGCTTCCTCCTCCTCTTCTTCCACCTGCTCATCCAGTCAGCCACACACCTTCACCACCAACTTCAGCACAGCCCGGGGTAAACGTCAGCAGGCCATTCTGAAACTCATATGTTTGGGGGACAGGCCCCACACCGCACAGGAGTTGTGGCGGGGTATAGAACAACAGACCGACGAGTGGTTGCTGCCGGTGAGCCTCAAGCCCGGCCTGGTGGTGTGTGATAATGGGCGAAATCTCGTTGCAGCTCTGGGACTAGCCAATTTGACGCACATCCCTTGCTTGGCGCATGTGCTGAATTTGGTGGTGCAGAAGTTCATTCACAACTACCCCGACATGTCAGAGCTGCTGCATAAAGTGCGGGCCGTCTGTTCGCGCTTCCGGCGTTCACATCCTGCTGCTGCTCGCCTGTCTGCGCTACAGCGTAACTTCGGCCTTCCCGCTCACCGCCTCATATGCGACGTGCCCACCAGGTGGAACTCCACCTTGCACATGCTGGACAGACTGTGCGAGCAGCAGCAGGCCATAGTGGAGTTTCAGCTGCAGCACGCACGGGTCAGTCGCACTACAGAACAGCACCACTTCACCACCAATGACTGGGCCTCCATGCGAGACCTGTGTGCCCTGTTGCGCTGTTTCGAGTACTCCACCAACATGGCCAGTGGCGATGACACCGTTATCAGCGTTACAATACCACTTCTATGTCTCCTTGAGAAAACACTTAGGGCGATGATGGAACAGGAGGTGGCCCAGGAGGAGGAGGAGGAGGATGAGGAAGAGGGGTCATTTTTAGCACTTTCAGGCCAGTCTCTTCGAAGTGACTCAGAGGGAGGTTTTTTGCAACAGCAGAGGCCAGGTACAAATGTGGCCAGCCAGGGCCCACTACTGGAGGACGAGGAGGACGAGGATGAGGAGGAGGTGGAGGAGGATGAGGATGAAGCATGGTCACAGCGGGGTGGCACCCAACGCAGCTCGGGTCCATCACTGGTGCGTGGCTGGGGGGAAAGGCAGGACGATGACGATACGCCTCCCACAGAGGACAGCTTGTCCTTACCCCTGGGCAGCCTGGCACACATGAGCGACTACATGCTGCAGTGCCTGCGCAACGACAGCAGAGTTGCCCACATTTTAACCTGTGCGGACTACTGGGTTGCCACCCTGCTGGATCCACGCTACAAAGACAATGTGCCCACCTTACTTCCTGCACTGGAGCGTGATAGGAAGATGCGCGAGTACAAGCGCACGTTGGTAGACGCGCTACTGAGAGCATTCCCAAATGTCACAGGGGAACAAGTGGAAGCCCAAGGCCAAGGCAGAGGAGGAGCAAGAGGTCGCCAAGGCAGCTGTGTCACGGCCAGCTCCTCTGAGGGCAGGGTTAGCATGGCAGAGATGTGGAAAACTTTTGTCAACACGCCACAGCTAACTGCACCACCACCTGATACGCAACGTGTTAGCAGGAGGCAACATTTCACTAACATGGTGGAACAGTACGTGTGCACACCCCTCCACGTACTGACTGATGGTTCGGCCCCATTCAACTTCTGGGTCTCTAAATTGTCCACGTGGCCAGAGCTAGCCTTTTATGCCTTGGAGGTGCTGGCCTGCCCGGCAGCCAGCGTTTTGTCTGAACGTGTATTCAGCACGGCAGGGGGCGTCATTACAGACAAACGCAGCCGCCTGTCTACAGCCAATGTGGACAAGCTGACGTTCATAAAAATGAACCAGGCATGGATCCCACAGGACCTGTCCGTCCCTTGTCCAGATTAGACATTAACTACCTCCCCATAACCATATATTATTGGACTCCAGGGCACTTCCTCATTCAATCCTATTTTTATTTTCATTTTACCATTATATTGCGATGCTACCCAAAGTTGAATGAACCTCTCCTCTGCCTGTGTGCTAGGCCTAAATATATGCCAATGGACTGTTGCAGTGGTGGCTGACATGAAGCCTGATTCTCTGCTATGACATGCAGACTAATTCTCTGCTGACATGAAGCCAGATTGTCTGTTACGGGACCTCTCTCCTCTGCCTGGGTGCTGGGCCTAAATTTATGACAATGGACTGTTGCAGTGGTGGCTGACGTGAAGCCTGATTCTCTGCTATGACATGCAGACTGATTCTCTGCTGTCATGAAGCCAGATTGTCTGTTACGGGACCTTTCTCCTCTACCTGGGTTCTGGGCCTAAATTTATGAAAATTGACTCTTACAGTGGTGGGTGACGTGAAGCCTGATTCTCTGCTATGATATGAAGACTGATTCTCTGCTGACATGAAGCCAGATTGTCTGTTACGGGACCTTTCTCCTCTGCCTGGGTTCTGGGCCTAAATTTATGAAAATTGACTCTTACAGTGGTGGGTGACGTGAAGCCTGATTCTCTGCTATGATATGAAGACTGATTCTCTGCTGACATGAAGCCAGATTGTCTGTTACGGGACCTTTCTCCTCTGCCTGGGTTCTGGGCCTAAATTTATGAAAATTGACTCTTACAGTGGTGGGTGACGTGAAGCCTGATTCTCTGCTATGATATGAAGACTGATTCTCTGCTGACATGAAGCCAGATTGTCTGTTACGGGACCTTTCTCCTCTGCCTGGGTTCTGGGCCTAAATTTATGAAAATTGACTCTTACAGTGGTGGGTGACGTGAAGCCTGATTCTCTGCTATGATATGAAGACTGATTCTCTGCTGACATGAAGCCAGATTGTCTGTTACGGGACCTTTCTCCTCTGCCTGGGTTCTGGGCCTAAATTTATGAAAATTGACTCTTACAGTGGTGGGTGACGTGAAGCCTGATTCTCTGCTATGATATGAAGACTGATTCTCTGCTGACATGAAGCCAGATTGTCTGTTACGGGACCTTTCTCCTCTGCCTGGGTTCTGGGCCTAAAATTATGAAAATTGACTCTTACAGTGGTGGGTGACGTGAAGCCTGATTCTCTGCTATGATATGAAGACTGATTCTCTGCTGACATGAAGCCAGATTGTCTGTTACGGGACCTTTCTCCTCTGCCTGGGTTCTGGGCCTAAATTTATGAAAATTGACTCTTACAGTGGTGGGTGACGTGAAGCCTGATTCTCTGCTATGATATGAAGACTGATTCTCTGCTGACATGAAGCCAGATTGTCTGTTACGGGACCTCTCTCCTCTGCCTGGGTGCTGGGCCTAAATATATGCCAATGGACTGTTGCAGTGGTGGCTGACGTGAAGCCTCATTCTCTGCTATGACATGCAGACTGATTCTCTGCTGACATGAAGCCAGATTCTCTGTTACGGGACCTCTCTCCTCTGCCTGTGTGTGTGCTGGGCCTAAATATATGCCAATGGACTGTTGCAGTGGTGGCTGACGTGAAGCCTCATTCTCTGCTATGACATGCAGACTAATTCTCTGCTGACATGAAGACAGATTCTCTGTTACGGGACCTCCCTCCTCTGCCTGGGTGCTGGGCCTAAATATATGCCAATGGACTGTTGCAGTGGTGGCTGACGTGAAGCCTCATTCTCTGCTATGACATGCAGACTGATTCTCTGCTGACATGAAGCCAGATTCTCTGTTACGGGACCTCTCTCCTCTGCCTGTGTGTGTGCTGGGCCTAAATATATGCCAATGGACTGTTGCAGTGGTGGCTGACGTGAAGCCTCATTCTCTGCTATGACATGCAGACTGATTCTCTGCTGACATGAAGCCAGATTCTCTGTTACGGGACCTCTCTCCTCTGCCTGTGTGTGTGCTGGGCCTAAATATATGCCAATGGACTGTTGCAGTGGTGGCTGACGTGAAGCCTCATTCTCTGCTATGACATGCAGACTAATTCTCTGCTGACATGAAGACAGATTCTCTGTTACGGGACCTCCCTCCTCTGCCTGGGTGCTGGGCCTAAATATATGCCAATGGACTGTTGCAGTGGTGGCTGACGTGAAGCCTCATTCTCTGCTATGACATGCAGACTAATTCTCTGCTGACATGAAGACAGATTCTCTGTTACGGGACCTCTCTCCTCTGCCTGGGTGCCGGGGCCTAAATATCTGAGAATGGACTGTTCCAGTGGTGGGTGACGGGAAGCCAGATTCTCTGCTATGGAACCTCTCTCCAATTGATTTTGGTTAATTTTTATTTATTTAATTTTTATTTTAATTCATTTCCCTATCCACATTTGTTTGCAGGGGATTTACCTACATGTTGCTGCCTTTTGCAGCCCTCTAGCTCTTTCCTGGGCTGTTTTACAGCCTTTTTAGTGCCGAAAAGTTCGGGTCCCCATTGACTTCAATGGGGTTCGGGTTCGGGACGAAGTTCGGATCGGGTTCGGATCCCGAACCCGAACATTTCCGGGATGTTCGGCCGAACTTCTCGAACCCGAACATCCAGGTGTTCGCTCAACTCTACCTGCTATTTATTAGTATGGAATGAGTAACAAAACCATCATCTGGAAGATTGACTTACCCAGAGTTTTCCTTGCTTTTTCTTTTTAAGTAGGATTAATTATTTCTACGACACAGATTTAATTAAATCTAATGTAAGAATTTGCATTGAGGTTTTTACTGTCTAACAGGAGTTTGTCAAAGCAATGAGCTGCATGACACTCTTTTTCTGTAGCATTTGTAGATGAGTCTGATCAGCAGGGCGCAGTAGATTGGGGAATCCTGTAAAATTACAATGGAAGTGAAGTTGAAAGTCAACTACTCCCTGTTGGGCACTAACGTGTAATAACTATTTGCAAAATTGCTTATATCTGTTATAATCATTGTAAGGCTGCAGTGGCACGAGGGCAGCAATTCCTTTGATAAGTGTCCCCATCAATACTCTTCGTGGACCATTGACTATAATTGTTTGCTCTTTGGTTTGCCTTCTTAGGTACTTTCCAGTTGATCAGATAGTGTACATTTGCTGTGTTACAAGTGTCTATCAGCATTTTATCACTGAAAAGTAGTTTGTTGGAGGAAGCAAATATGAGTGATATGTGGCAGAATATCTGCCTACAGCTTTTGAGGAAATACATATTAAGCTGTCTTTTTGTATACTTTTTGTGTATATTAAGAATTGTATATGTTCACAATTCCCATAACCTAGCATTGATGACCTGTACTTGATTATCAGATATCCAACGTTATTGAATATTTATGATAAACTGTGTAAACCTTACTTTCTAACAGCGGCGAAGTAGGTGCCAGGCATCTTGGGCATTGGCCCCTAAATTTTTCGCCTGTTACCCAACATCCCTCAGCAAGCACTTGTCAACTGTATCTTTGTCCCCAAGATACTGATACAGTTAAATAATTGTCAGCTCCCTGCTCCACCACTCTGGTATCTCGGACTCTGCGCAGGCAGACACGTTGGTGTCCAGTCATCTCTGAATGCTGGGACATCGACTCTAGCCAACTTGATAAATTAACGTCATTGCATGTCTTTCTGCACCAAGCCACCAATTGCACATGCTGGAAGAGGTCTGTAGACCGTTCAGTTTTGTTTGTTATGGGAATGGGGATAGGTGAGTATAAAGTTTATTAGTTTAAGGGGTACTGAGGGGAGCACCAAGGTTTTGTACAGGACTGTAGGGGAGAGTCACTAACAGGGTGGCTGTAGGGGCCTCAAAGAGAGCACTATTACTGTGTATCTGTGTCTGGTGTTGTTAAATCCCATATTATATTGAAAAAGTTACGGATTATTTGAATTTGTTGCTTAATCGTATTTTAGTGTATGTATTTTTTCCCATCATTCTGCACTCAATGCCCCATAGTGAGAAAGTGAAAACTGACTGATATCTTTGCCCGTTTACTGAAAATATTGCATTGACATAAGTATTCAGACCCATCACCCAGTACTTAGTGGAAGCACCTTTGGCTGCGATTACAGCCTCCAGTCTTCTTGGATATGAAGACACAAGATCTTCACACCTGGATTTGGAGATTTTCTGTCATTCTTCTCTGCAGATCCTCTCACGCCTTATTAGGTTGGATGAGGACCATCAGTGGACATCTGTTTTCATGCTTTTGCAAAGATCTTTGGGTGTAAGTCATGGCTATGTCTCAGCCTTTCAAGGACATTCACAGAAGTGTCCCTAAGCCACTCCTGTGTTGTCTTGACTATGTGCTTAGGGTCATTTTCTTGTTGGAGCGTAAACCAAAAAGTTCAGTCTTGTTTTTTTTCGATGAGAGAGTCTGGTCTCTCACAGTCTGACATTATTTTAGTTTAGGTGCTTTTTTGCAATCTCCAGGTGGTCTTTCATGTGTATTTTACAGAGGAGAGGCTTCTTTCTGACTTCTCTGCCATAAAGCCTAGATTGCTGGAGTCCTGCAAGGATGGCTTACCTTCTGGAAGTGTGTTCCATCTGCACACAAGATCTTAGGCGCTCAGCCACAGTGACCATTAGGTTCTTGGTCACTCTCCTCCCTGATTACTTAGTTTGGTGTAACAGATAGCTCTAGGAAAAGCCCTGGTTGTTCGAAACTTCTTCCATTTAGGAATTTATGGAGGATAATGGGGGGCGGGGACTGAGCATGTCGCTGTGAATATGCACCCTGCAGAGCTCCCAGACCATGGGCCGTTTTATACAGACTTTTGCCATACCCAGCATGATTTATCTTCATGAGGGAGGATGGTCAGGCCTTCAGATCAACGTGGATCCTCTTACCTGGTTCCATAACCGTGCATTGCACGATACTTCAGCCAAGTCTCGGCTCCGATGCACCTTGCACTGGAATCCAAAATGGCGCCTGCAGGAGATCTAGTGGCAGCAGTTCCGGAGCAACCAGGCCTTACTTACCCTCGAGGCTCACCGACCTTGGATCAGACAGCCCCTCTGCATCCTGCTCCAGCAAGACAGGACCCTATGCTCCTCCCTTTGACGCCCCAAGCTGAATCAGTAGCAGTGGAGAACCCCACATTGACACCAGGCCCGGTGAGTGCTACTCCATTGGAAAACACCCTATGCTCTCCGGTGCCAAGACCACCTGTCCTGCCGAACCCTGCTTTGGCCACAAGGCTGTGGCCTCACAGTTTGGTGACTTGTCGCCCCCTTATGTTGCGCAGTTATGCTCTCTCTCCCCCACCACAAGAGAATTTGTACCAGGCACTGACTGCAGGCCCCTCTCTATGCCGGACTCCAACCTGGACTTTCCACCCACGCCTGACATTTTCCAAACCACTGCTTTCTCGGACACATCAGGGGACCCCATCTTCTGCCTCATCTTCGGGCAGTAGACGCGCTAAACGCCCAAAACTTTAAGATATCTGGTCCCTCATCAGTAATCTACCCACTAAAATTAATCTGGACGCTATTATGCTAAGGGTCGAGTCCAAACAAGAACAGGCCATTGCTGCCGTCAAGACAGACCTGGTTAATATCTCTAGTCAACTGACCACCCAGGTGCTAGCCTCCTCAACCTTGGACACTCGCCTTACTAAAGTTGAAGAAACTTTGGCCTTGCAGCGTTCCATGAACAGGCATATGCTATTGCCTCATGTTCTGCCTTGCTACTGGCTCGGAAAAAACGTAAGGAGAAATTCGATATACGCACTAAAACCGTGCTAGCCAGAGGTAGACGCCACTTCTTTGAGTTTGGTAACAAATATAGCAGGATGCTAGCTTGGTCCTTATGGGAACAGAGAAGGATAAACTAAGTACCATTGATTGTCACTGCCAGGGCCCGAAACTCAATGACTGAAATAAGATTGCAGAGGCCTTCACTCTCTACTATTAGGCTCCATATAACCTACCCTGCTCAAACCCCAATAGCCCATCCTTAAATCTGGCTACCTGTTTGATTCAAGTCTCCTGAAAATCCCACGGGAGGCTATCCCTGACTTGGATAGACCTTTATAGTAGGAGGAACTAACTGAAGCATTAAAATCTATGCAACCCAGTAAAGACCCTGGTCCGGACAGACAACCAGCTTCCAATTATAAGAAATATCTACCCCTCCTGAAGGCCCCGCTCACTAAGGCGTTAGACATAGTACTGTAGCAACAGTGAGTCCACTTCCTAGAGACATGACACACGCACATATCACAGTTATATATGAAGAGGGAAAGGTTCCAGCTGCATAGTAACATAGTTTATAAGGCTGAAAAAAGACATCTGTCCATACAGTTCGGCCTGTTATCCTGCAAGTTCATCCAGAGAGAGGAAAAAAAAACTGTGAGGTAGAAGCCAATTTTCCTCACCTTAGGGGAAAAAATTCCTTCCCGACTCCAATCAGGCAATCAGCATAACTCCCTGGATCAACAACCATCTCTAGTAGCTATAGCCTGTAATATTATTACACTCCAGAAATACATGTTTTCTTTGGGATTGAGGTCAGATGATTGTGCTGGCCACTCCATTACCTCAATCCTGTTAGTCTTCAACATGTTTGCTTTACCTGGTGTGTTTTGGGTCATAGTGGTGTTGAAACACCCATTTCAAGGGCATTTCTTCTTCAGCATAACATACGATCTCCTCAAGTATTTTGATACATTCAAACTGATCCATGATCCCTTGTATGTGATAAAAAGACCCAACACCTTGGTATGAGAAACGGTAACATATGTCATGATTTCTGCACAATGCTTTGCTGTCTTCAAAATGTACTGTGACTTCAATTCAGTGCTCGGGGGTCATCTGATATACTGTCTGCAGCCAATAGATCCAAAAAGGACAAATTTGCTTTCATCAGTCCACAAAATGTTGTGCCATTTCTCTTTGGGTCAGTCAATGTGTACATTCTCTATACAGCATTCAAACTAATTTTTAAGAAAATAGACTTCAGATCTATGATCCGAAGCTCGATTCGCTCCGCACTAGTTATAAATATCAGATCGGCTGTGGGCTGACTTCGTGCACCACGCCAATCAGCTGTTCTATAAAAACTCTGGGACCAGTACTGCACAGCTCCATCCACTTGATAGTGAACATTGCTGGTTACATTAGCTCTTCTCCCATTCAGTTCCAACTGAGGAATTCCAATGCCTAATTCCAGTAACAGAGCTAATGCAGAGCAGCTTATTGGTGGGAGTCGGACCCTTGCCGATCTGATATTCATGACCTATGCTAAGTATAAAAAACTGTCTCAGTATAAAAATTACAGAGACAGTTGCAGCAGTCCTTAACCCCTTAAGGACCGAGGACGTACCGGTACGCCCTATTTCCCGAGTCCTTAAGGACCGAGGACGTACCGGTACGTCCTGACTTAAAATCTGAATTCCGGCGCCGCGGGGGTTAATCGAAACGGGATTTCGGCTGAAATCATTCAGCCGGCATCCCGTAACACCGCAGGGGGGGGGTCATTGGACCCCCCCGTATCGGCGATCGCAGAAAACCGCAGGTCAATTCAGACCTGCGGTTTTCTGCGTTTCCGGTCCATTCGGGTGTCCTGTGACCCGATGAACCGGAAAAAGACTGCGATCGGTGGCGTAATTTTACACCACCAATCGCAGTCCGAGGATTTGCAGAGGCGGAGCTGGCCCTGGTGCTGAACGCCGCTGTCCAGGGTGCTGATTGGTGCAGGGGAGAGAGGCGCGAGATTCAAACTTCCTGCGCTCCTCTCTCCCCTCCTCTTCCTGTCCAGCACCCTGACCGTGCAGCATCGTCCAGCACCAGCTCCTGTGTCCCCCTAAATCGGCATCCATCACCCTCCTGCACCCATCGCCACCCAGGTAGGTTAGGGTCAGTGAGGGAGAGGCACCTTTAGGCAGGGATAGAAGGGAAAAGTTAGAAAAAAAAAAAAAAAAAAAAAAGCACATTTATTCCAAACTTTTTTTTTTCAACTTTCAGACCCCAGACCCCCCCTGCCACTTGCCCCCCCCGCATCCCCCCCACCACCAGCCCCCCCCCCACCCCCCACCAACCCCCTCCCCCCACCACCAGACCCTTCCCCCACCACCACTTTTTTTTTTTTTCTGCGTGCGCTGACTGGCCGGCACTTTTTAGCGTCCGTCCACTGTTAGCGCATCGCCCGCCCCACCACCCCACCGACCGCTGATCAGCGTTGAACCGCAGATCAGCAAGTTTGAACTTTTTTTTTTTTTTTTTCCTAACACTTTTTTTTGCCTGGACTTTTTAGTACGTGAACACCCGTGCCCCCACACACACGCACATAGAATAAAGGTTTACACGCACGCACATACACACGCACACACACACACCCATGGCCCGCCGGGTGTTCTCGGCCGAGGAGGCATATGCCCAGATTGCCTCCGACTCTGAGAGCCCCAGTGAGGATGAGGATGACCCCACGTTCCTTTTGTCATCCGCATCCTCCTCATCATCATCGGATGACGATGAGCCACCAAGGCAGCGGAGACGCCGCCAGGCGGAGCCAGGGGCCACACATGCTAGGGATCCTGTGGCCCACCCTAGTACGAGCCGCCCTGGGGTTCGTACTGGTTTCCCGGCCCACCAAATAAGTTCACCGGAGCCCCCTGCCGATGAACTTAGCTGGTGTCCCCCAGTGGACTTTGAGCCTGAGATTCCGGATTTCGCTGGCAATCCTGGAATCCAGATTCCCACAGTGGGGTTTACTGAAATAGACTTTTTTAGTTTTTTTTTCAGTAACCCACTGGTGAATTTGATGGTGGAGCAGACGAATCTGTACGCCCAACAGTTCGTCGCTCAAAACCCAGGCTCAGTTTTGGCTAGACCCGGTGGCTGGACGCCGGTCAGTGCAGCCGAAATGAGGACATTTTGGGGCCTCGTGCTGCATATGGGTCTAGTCCAAAAACCCAGTGTCAGGCAATACTGGAGTGGGGACGTCCTGTACCAGACCCCACTGTACAGTATGGTCATGATACGTCACCGGTTTGAGGCCATCCGGAAATGTCTGCATTATTCCGATAATGCAGCATGTCCACCCCGAGGTGATCCTGCCTATGACCGGCTGTACAAGATACGGCCGGTCATCGATCACTTTGGGGCCACATTTCAGCAGGCCTACGTACCTGGAAGGGAGGTCGCGGTTGATGAGTCTCTCGTTGCGTTCAAGGGGAGACTCAGTTTCCGCCAATACATTCCCACAAAGCGGGCGAGGTATGGCGTGAAGCTATACAAAATTTGTGAGAGTACCTCAGGGTACACTTACAAATTTCGTGTGTACGAGGGGCGAGATTCCCGGATTCAACCACCAGAATGTCCCCCCACTCTGGGTGTTACCGGGAAACTCGTGTGGGACCTTATGTACCCACTGCTGGATAAGGGTTACCACTTGTACGTGGACAACTTTTATACCAGCATTCCCTTGTTCAGGTCCCTTGCCGCCAGATCCACGTTCGCTTGTGGGACCGTGCGGAAAAATCAACGCGGCCTCCCTGCCTACCCCCTCCAGGTACCTATCCCCAGGGGTGAGACCCGTGCACTTACCAGTGGAAACCTGTTGCTGGTCAGGTATAAGGACAAGAGGGATGTCCTTATGCTGTCCACAATCCACGGTAACAGCACCACCCCAGTCCCTGTGCGAGGTACCGCGGCAACGGTCCTCAAGCCCGATTGTATCGTCGACTACAATCGGTATATGGGAGGAGTTGATCTCTCTGATCAAGTCCTCACGCCATATAACGCCATGCGCAAAACCCGGGCATGGTACAAAAAAGTTGCGGTCTACATGGTGCAGGTTGCCATGTACAACTCTTTTGTACTATCCCGAAGCGCTGGCAGCACAGGGACATTCCTCCAATTCTATGAGGCAGTCCTCAAAGACCTGATCTTTTCGGACCGGGAAAGAGCAGGCCGGAGTACCTCGGGAACTGGAGGCGCCCGGATCGTCCCTGGCCAACACTTTCCAGGTGTGGTCCCCCATACTGGAAAGAAGGGACGAACCCAAAAAAAGTGCAGAGTGTGTCACAAGAGGGGGATACGGAAGGACACCACAACTCAATGTGACACGTGCCCCGATCATCCGGGCCTCTGCATTATCGATTGCTTCAGGGAGTATCACACTTCCATGGAGTACTAAATTTTTATAATCCCCAACAGTTCACTAGAGAACATAAAACACTATGGCTCTCAGACTTTGGAGACACGAAAACAATTTTTCTTTCCCCAAAAAATATTAGTTTTAGTGCAGGCATCCTCAAACTGCGGCCCTCCAGATGTTGTAAAACTATAACTCCCAGCATGCCCAGACAACCTACAGCCATCATCAGGGCATGGTGGGAATTGTAGTTTTACAACATCTGGAGGGCCGCAGTTTTAGGATGCCTGCTTAGTGTCTCCAAAGTCTGAGAGCCATACATATTGGGCATCGTCGCGTGCGTAAAAGTCGTCGCTATAAAAATAACTTTTTACCAAACGCCTCGGATGAACGGTGTTAAAAATATAAAATAAAAACGGTGCCAAAACACCTATTTTTGGGCAAAATTTAAATTTAAATCCATTTTGCCGGTAATAAAGCAAGGGTTAACAGCCAAACAAAACTAAACATTTATTGCCCCAATTATGTAGTTTGCAGAAACACCCCATATGTGGTCGTAAATGGCTATATAGCCGCACGGCAGGGCATAGAACGAAGGGAACTCCATACGGTTTCTGGAAGGCAGATTTTGATGGACATTTTTTTTTTTTTACACCATGTCCCATTAGAAGCCCCCCCTGATGTAGCCTAGACTAGAAACTCCAAAAAAGTGACCCCATCTAAGAAACTACACCCCTCAAGGTATTCAAAAATTACTTTACAAACTATGTTAACCCTTTAGGTGTTCCACAAAACTAAATAGCGAATGTAGAAACAATTTTAGAATTAAATTTTTTTGTTACATTGCCTCAAAAAAGAGTAATATAGAGCAACCAAAAATCTAATTTACCCCAAAAATTGTCCCAAAACAACAACCACCTTATCCCGTAGTTTCCTAGATGGGGTCACTTTTATGGAGTTTCTACTCTAGGGGTGCATCAGGGGGCTTGAAAGGGTACATGGTGTAAATAAACCAGTCCAGCAAAATCTGCCTTCCAAAAACCGTATGGCGTTCCCCTTCTTCTATGTCCTGCCGTTTAGCCAAACAGTAGTTTACGACCACATTTGGGGTGTTTTTGCAAACTACAGAATCAGGGCAACCCATTTTGAGTTTTGTTTGGCAGTTAACCCTTGTTTTACTCCTGGAAAAAACTGATTATATTGGAAAATTTTCCAAAAAATAGAAATTTCTAAATTGTTTCTCCATCTGCCATTAACTCTTGTGGAACACCTAAAGGGTTAACAAAGTTTGTAAACCCAGTTTTGAATACCTTGAGGGGTGTACTTTCTTAGATGGAGTCACTTTTTTGAAATTTCTATTCTAGGGGTGCAACAGGGGGCTTCAAATGGGACATGGTATAAACAAAACCAGTCCTGCAAAATCTGCCTTCCAAAACCCATATGGTGTTCCCCTCCTTCTATGTGCTACCGTTCGGCCAAACAGTAGTTTACGACCACATATGGGGTGTTTTTGCAAACTACAGAATCAGGGCAACCCATTTTGAGTGTTGTTTGGCAGTTAACCCTTGTTTTACTCCTGGAAAAAATTGATTATATTGGAAAATTTTCCAAAAAATAGAAATTTCAAAATTGTTTCTCCATCTGCCATTAACTCTTGTGGAACACCTAAAGGGTTAACAAAGTTTGTAAACCCAGTTTTGAATACCTTGAGGGGTGTACTTTCTTAGATGGAGTCACTTTTTTGAAATTTCTATTCTAGGGGTGCAACAGGGGGCTTCAAATGGGACATGGTATAAACAAAACCAGTCCTGCAAAATCTGCCTTCCAAAACCCATATGGTGTTCCCCTCCTTCTATGTGCTACCGTTCGGCCAAACAGTAGTTTACAACCACATATGGGGTGTTTCTGCAAACTACAGAATCAGGGCAACCCATTTTGAGTGTTGTTTGGCAGTTAACCCTTGTTTTACTCCTGGAAAAAATTGATTATATTGGAAAATTTTCCAAAAAATAGAAATTTCAAAATTGTTTCTCCATCTGCCATCAACTCTTGTGGAAGACCTAAAGGGTTAATGAAGTTTGAAAAAACAGTTTTGAATACCTTGAGGGGTGTAGTTTCTAGAATGGGGTCATTTTTGGGAGGTTTCTATTATCTAAGCCTCACAATATGACTGCAAACCTGAACTGGTCCATAAAATGTGGGATTTTGAAGATTTCTCAAAAATTTCAAAATTTGCTTCTAAACTTCTAAGCCTTGTAACATCCCCAAAAAATAAAATATCATTCCCAAAATGCTACAAACATGAAGTAGACATATGGGGAATGTAAAGTCATCACAATTTTTGGGGGTATTACTATGTATTACAGAAGTAGAGAAACTGAAACTTTGAAATTTGCTAATTTTTCAAAATTTTTGGTAAAAAATGTATTTTTTTATGCAAAAAAATTAACTTTTTTGACCCAATTTTAGCAGTGTCATGAAGTACAATATGTGACGAAAAAACAATCTCAGAACGGCCTGGGTAAGTCGAAGCGTTTTAAAGTTATGAGCACTTAAAGTGACACTGGTCAGATTTGCAAAAAATGGCCTGGTCCTTAAGGTGAAAATGAGCCTGGTCCTTAAGGGGTTAAATTTGCACCTAACATTCCAAAAGACATGGAACTTCAGGTTAAAGTTTGATGCAACTGTTTATTTGATGCAGTAATGATTCTTCAATCTGTATATATTAGTAATTTGAATCTTAAAGAGAACCTCAGAGTTTAGGTCTTTATCTTTATCTTTTGCTTTTGTCATTTTACTTCCTGTGTAATGATTTCCCAGTTTTGTCTTCTGTATTTCTTTTTTTACGGAGCTGTTGCTATGTTTAATAATTATCTTAACGTGTAACTGTATTGTGTAGGGCAAGTGATTATTTTTTTAAATGTACTTTTTTCACTTAATAGGACACACTTTTTTACCCAAAAGTGGGAGGAGAAATGTATCTTATAAATGAATACTAATGAGAGCTTTCATTAAGGAAGCACTCCTTAGTATGCAGGAGGAGCTGTACTCACTGCTCCCTGCTCTTCTTCCAGGAGCCACATTGTGCTGTGTCCTAACTGTGTATAGCGTCAAGAGGTAGTGCACATAAGCATGCACTTTGGCCTGCCGCTTGCGATGTCAGGTCACAGTGCAGCACTACGCTGGCAGATGACCAGGGAGCGGTGAGTGGAGCAATAGCACGCCATCCGGAGCAGAAGAGGTAAGTAGTTTTATTTATTTTACTCTCTGATGCGGGGTCTGATTTGGGGGGGTCTGATCTGAATCCTGATAAAGATTGGGGGTCTGATTGTGTGGTCTTATCTGAGGTATGATAAAGATTGAAGGTCTGGGGAGTCTGAACTGTGGTCTAATAAAGATTGGAGTCTGATTGGGGGGGTCAGATCTGAGGTCTGATTAAGATTGGGGGTCTGGTGAGGCTGATAACGATTTGGGAGGTCTGATTTAATGTCCGATGAAAATATATGTTTTTTTTTTATTTCCTCTTCTAAAACCTAGGGGCGTCTTATGGTCGGGTATTGCAAAGCAAAGCATAAATACTGTATTTTATTTGTAGATTTGTACTTTTTTTTTATTGCCATCTGAATTGGCAGAAGATCACTGCCCAATCTCCTGGATCTACCGGTGGCTAGTTAGTCAGCATGCCAGAGATACAGAGTACACATACACTGTCAGTGCTTGCCATAATTCTGTACTCAACAGTCGATAATGCAAAATTGAAAGCAGAATTTTAGAAATGTTTGCAAATGTATTAACCCCTTAAGGACTTAGGGCGTACCGGTACGCCCTATTTCCCGAATTCTTAAGGACTCAGGGCGTACCGGTATGTCCTAAGTTTAAATCGAGATTGCGGAGCTGCAGGGGTTAATCCGAACAGGATGCCGGCTGAAATCATTCAGCCGGCATCCTGTCACAATGCCAGGGGAGGTCATGTTACCCCCCGTATAGGTGATCGCCGCAAACCGCAGGTCAGTTCAGGGAAACCGCGGGGATCAGAAACTTTAAAATGCCCAAAATGTCAATTTTTGCACACCTCCCCCTTTCACCCCTGCATGATCTTATGCCGGCGGGTGGTGCAGGGGGGGTTGCGGGCGGTGCGGCAGGGACCCCCCTCCTTACCCTTCCTCGTCTGCGAAGTTGTGGCCACAACTGAGCAGACGGGGAAGGTTCCCATGGCAACAGGACGCCTTCTCAGGCATCCTGCTGTCCATGATGCTGAACAGATCTGTGCTAAAGGCATAGATCTGTTCAGACAAAGTGTAAGTAAAATACAGTACAATACCCTATATAGTGTACTGTACTGTATTATACAGACACCAGACCCACTGGATCTTCAAGAACCAAGTGGGTCTGGGTCCAAAAAATTTTAAAAAAATTGTGAAAAAAGAAAAGATAAAAAAAACACATTTATCACTGAATAAAAAATAAATAAATACACTACACATATTGGGTATCGCCGCGTCCGTAACAACCTGATCTATAAAACGGTCATGTTACTTTCCCCGCACGATGAACGGCGTAAAAATAAAAAAAATAAAAACTATGAGAAAATTTAAATTTTGCCCACCTTACTTCCCAAAATAGTACCAATCAAACCGTCATCTCATCCCGCAAAAATCATACCCTACCCAAGATAATCGCCCAAAAATTGAAAAAACTATGGCTCTTAGACTATGGAAACACTAAAACATGATTTTTTTTTTGTTTCAAAAATGAAATCATTGTGTAAAACTTACATAAATAAAAAAAAAGTGTACATATTAGGTATCGCCGCATCCGTATCGACCGGCTCTATAAAAATATCACATGACCTAACCCCTCAGGTGACCACCGTAAAAAAATAAAAATGGTGTAAAAAAAGCCATTTTTTGTCATCTTATGTCACAAAAAGTGTCATAGCAAGCGATCAAAAAGTCATATGAACCCCAAAATAGTCCAATCAAACCATCATCTCATCCCACAAAAATGAGACCCTACCTAAGATAATCGCCCAAAAACTGATAAAAAATATGGCTCTCAGACTATGGAGACACTAAAACATTAATTTATTTTTTATTTTTATGAAATCATTGTGTAAAACTTACATAAATAAAAAAAATTGTATACATATTAGGTATCGCCGCGTCCGTGACCATCTGCTCTATAAAAATACCACATGATCTATCCTTTCAGATGAATGTTGTAAATAACAAAAAAAAAGCTGCCAAAAAAGCTATTTCTTGTTATCTTGCCTCACAAAAAGTGTAATATAGAGCAACCAAAAATCATATGTACCCTAGACTAGTACCAACAAAACTGCCACCCTATCCCGTAGTTTCTAAAATGGGGTCACTTTTTTGGATTCTCTACTCTAGAGGTGCACGAGAGGGGGGGGCTTTAAATGGGACATGGTGTCAAAAAACCAGTCCAGCAAAATCTGCCTTCCAAAAACCGTATGGCATTCCTTTCCTTCTGCGCTCTCCTGTGTGCCCGTACAGCAGTTTACGACCACATATGGGGTGTTTCTGTAAACTACAGAATCAGGGCCATAAATAATGAGTTTTGTTTGGCTGTTAACCCTTGATTTGTAACTGGAAATAAAAATATTAAAATGGAAAGTCTGCCAAAAAAGTGAAATTTTGAAATTGTATCTCTATTTTCCATTAAATCTTGTGCAACAACTAAAGGGTTAACAAAGTTTGTAAAATAAGTTTTGAATACCTTGAGGGGTGTAGTTTCTTAGATGGGGTCACTTTTATAGAGTTTTTACTATAGGGGTGCATCAGGGGGGCTTTAAATGGGACATGGTGTAAAAAAAAAACAGTCCAGCAAAATCTGCCTTCTAAAAACCATACGGCGCACCTTTCCCTCTACGCCCTACTGTGTGCCCGTACAGTAGTTTACGGCCACATATGGGGTGTTTCTGCAAACTACAGAATCGGGGCAATAAATATAGCATTTTGTTTGGCAGTTAACCCTTGCTTTGTTACTGGAAAAAATCGATTAAAATGGAAAATTTGCCCAAAAATCTAAATTCTGAAATTTTAACACCATTTGCTATTAACGCTTGTGGAACACCTAAAGGGTTAACAAAGTTTGTAAAATCAGTTTTGAATACCTTGAGGGGTGTAGTTTATAGAATGGGGTCATTTTGGGGTGGTTTCTATTATGTAAGCCTTGCAAAGTGACTTCAGACCTGAACTGGTCCCTAAAAGCAAGATTTGCTTCTAAACTTCTAAGCCTTGTAACATCCCCAAAAAATAAAATATCATTCCCAAAATGATCCAAACATAAAGTAGACATATGGAGAATGTAAAGTAATAACTATTTTTGGCGGTATTACTATGTATTATAGAAGTAGAGAAATTGAAACTTGGAAATTTGCATTTTTTTTTACAAATTTGGGGTAAATTTGGTATTTTTTTTTATAAATAAAAATGTTTAGTTTTTTTTTTACTTCATTTTACCAGTGTTATTAAGTACAATATGTGATGAAAAAAACAATCTCAGAATGGCCTGGATAAGTCAAAGCGTTTTAAAGTTATCAGCACTTAAAGTGACACTGGTCAGATTTGCAAAAAATGGCCTGGTCCTTAAGGTGAAATAGGGCTGAGTCCTTAAGGGGTTAAATAGGAAATACTAAAATTTGGCTTGGACATAAGTATTCAGACCCTTTACTATGTTACCGGTACTTGAAATGTAGTTCTTTTGATCATCTTTGAGATGTTGCTACTTATTGATTGGCATTCCCCTGTAGTAAATTCAGTTGACTGTGCATGATTTGGAAAGACTCACACTTCTATAAGGTCTCACAGCTGACAATGCAAAAACCAACCTATCAAGAGGAAAGAACTGTCTGTAGAGATCAGGGACATGATTGTGTGGAGGCACAGATCTGGAGAAGGGTGCAAAAATGTTCTGCTCCACCGAAAGTTCCCAAGAGCACAGTTTCCTCCATAATTCTTAAATGGAAGATGTTTCAAACAACAAGAACTCTTCCTAGAACTGGCCTCCCCACCAACATAAATAACTGGGGGGTGGTCTTAGTAAGAGAGAACCCAATGGTTAGTCTGGCTGAGCTCCAGAGATCCTGTGTGCAGATGTTAAAATCTTCTAGAAGGTCAGCCATCATTGCAGAATTCCTCCAATCAGGGCGTTATTGCAGAGTGGCCAGAAAGAAGCATTTCCTTTGATGAAAGACCTATCAAAGTAAAAAAAAAAAAAAAAAAAAAGCACCTAAAGTACTCTGACAGTAAGCATTGTGGTGGCAGCATCAAACAGTGGTGGTGTTTTCCAGCGGTTGAGACAGGGAGACTGGTCAGAGTTGAGGGAAAGCTGAATCTATCAAAGTAAAGATATACTGTATTCTTAACCCCTTAAGGACCGGGCCATTTTCCCCTTAAGGACCAGGCCATTTTTTGCAAATCTGACCAGTGTCACTTTATGTGGTGATAACTTTAAAACGCTTTGACTTATCCAAGACACTTCCGAAAGCGCTGCAAACTGCAGGTCTGAATTGACCTGCGGTTTGCAGCGATCGCCGATTCGGGGGGGGGGGGGGTCACAGGACCCTCCTCGGCATCGACCCAGGGTACCTGCTGATTGATTTTGGCAGGCACCCAGTTCCAATCACCACACGCCGTGCGGCAGTGATCGGAACTACACAGGGCGTACAGGTACGCCCTGTGTCCTTAAGTACCAGGACATCGTGTGTCCGTAACAGGTTAAAAGGGTTGTGTCACTTCAGCAAGTGGCATTTATTATGTAGAGAAAGTTAATACAAGACATTTACTAATGTATTGTTATTATCCATATTCCTTCCTTTCCTGGCTGGATTCATTTTTCCATCACATTATACACTGCTCGGTTCCACGGTCTAGCAGTGTTGGCCTTGCTTGCACACTATAGGAAAAAGTGCCAGCCTCTCTGGTGGCAGAGACCGCATGATTGCACATAGGGTGGCAGAAAATCCCCAAATTCAGATGAGGAAACCTGGTGACATCATACCCAAAAAAACTGGAAGCTGTAATCACTGCCAAAGATACTTCAACTAAGTACTGAGTAAAGGGTCTAAATACTTAAGTCAATGCAAGATTTTAGTTTTTGCCTTTTCAATGATTTAGAAAAGATTTTAAACATTCTGTTTTCACTTTGTCATTATGGAATATTGCGTACAGAATGATGTGGAAAAATGTAAACTTTGTTTTTTATTTTCATTTTTATTTTAGCACAAGGCTGCAACATAACAAATGTGAAAAGGTCTAAAGACTTTGTGAACGCACTGTATATGGTCAGGTTTAGCTCTATGGGAGGGAGGCAGTGAGTGCAGCAGCAGTGAGGATGGGTTTTCCATAGCAACTGATTACAAAAAGACAGTTTAAACAAAAAATGAAATATTTTTAAAATGCCAATTTTTGAAATAACATTTTTATTTTTTCCTACTAGGCTTTCAGTTAGCCCATAACTTTTTACTTGTTTAAGTTTTTGTTGACAGGTTACCTTTTTTGTTTTTGCATGTACTGTCACTATTGACCATGGCATTTGAGATGTTAAATGGCTGGAATCAGAGTTCTCCCTGATCCCCCCGCCACTGCGTGATACAGTTGGCACCCTCCACTTGCCAATTCACTTCTCACATGCTTTGGGTGTACAGTTATGCCCAGGTGCGTAAAGGAGTTAAAATGAAATAAATAAAAAATTAGAGACACCATAGGCAATTGTCAGGTTTTTTGTTACCAGAAATATCTAAAACAGTGGCAGAATAAATTGTTACAGGTGAAACTCGAAAAATTAGAATATCGTGCCAAGTTCATTTATTTCAGTAACGCAACTTAAAAGGTGAAACTAATATATGAGATAGACTCATTACATGCAAAGTGAGATATTTCAAGCCTTTATTTGTTATAATTTGGATGATTATGGCTTATCGCTTATGAAACCCCAAAGTCACAATTTCCGGTACCCTTTGCTCAGGGGCTATGGATTAATTAGCTGAATAGAGTGTGACACTTTGAGCCTAGAACATTAAACCTTTTCACAATATTCTAATTTTAAGTTGCATTAATGAAATAAATGAACTTTTGAACGATATTCAAATTTTTTGAGTTTCACCTGTAATATGACATGTGCGGTTTCCCAAACCTGCCCCTACACAGCATGTCCATGCTCTATCATCTGTCAGCACCACCTTTCTGCTGCAAACAGATTTAGTTCTGGTTAAAGAGCAAGCCCTTCAGTGGAGGCAGACCACGTGACTGCTGTGGGGCCTGGAGGGAGGAGAAGCCCAGCACTGAACTTACTCTCTTCAAGACATGAAAGCACTGCAGTAGGGGGAGCCCAGTGCACAGAGATTATTACAGTAGCGGAATTCATTTGTATGCAGTAAGGGAAATAGTTATATAGAGGGGAGATTTATCAATGTGTTTTTGGCAGTTGTCTGGTGTTAATGCATTGAGAAATATGCTGCTCATAATAGGTGCCATATTTTTTAAGCATCTGTTCCATTTATCTGACATAGAAGTCGGATAAAGTGGTGAGGCCAGGGACGGCTTCCTTTTATCAATGTTTTTTTGTTTTTGTTTTTTTTACCCTCGATGGGGAAAAAACCCACAAACTCGTCAGAAATGTGATCTCTTGCGCTTTGCGTTCTGCATTGCCTGGGAATGTTTGACATGTACTCTAGCAAGCTAGGTGGAGAATGAGATGTTTATACATCCCTGCTTGTATGTATAACTTGACAACTGGTTGTTAAAGGGATGTGTCACTATGCAATCTGACCTGAGAGCAAACTCTCAAACTTATCCTCCTTGTTCCCAGGTTCCTCTTCAGGTCCAGGTGCCTCCTGGAGCATGTAGCAGTGCTGGGACCAGTAGAGGAGCCCTAGAGCAAAGAGGGTATTACCGGCCATAAAGCATTGGACTAATCCAGTTGATGCTAGGCCATTAATAAAAAACAACAACAAGCTGCACAATATCAGTAAGATGGCTATTTTGAGAGTCATTGTGAACCCTGGGCCCAAACAACTAATATTACAATCCACGTCAGAAATAAGTTAGTAATTTTTCTGTATTACACTGTTTTGGTGACTGAGATTTCCAAAACATATATGTAGTTTGCAGACAGAGAGGGGTGACTGTCCCTGTATAAAGTAAAATATTTCAGAACTGTATGTATTCATAATTAGCGATGAGCGACTAGACTTCGGATGAAACATCCAAAGTCGATTCGCATAAGTACAGTATTAGAATGAACAGTATTAGAATGTATTGGCTCAGATGAGCCGAAGTTATTACTTTTCGAAGTCTCGCATAACCTTAAAAATTAATTTCTACTGTTAAAAACCTTCTCCCGAACTCATTTGTAGTATTTAACAGTAGTATTCAATCAAAGTTTTATGCAAATCGACTTTGGATGTTTAATTATAGGTAGGAAGTCCTCCTTTGATTTTTTTTTCCCTGTATTTTAACAATGCAAGTACATCTCATGTGTAGCTATATTACAGAGAATAACTGATGGTCTTCCATTGTGCTGTAGGAAGAAGAGGGGGAATATGGAGATTCGCTGGATTTCCGCAGAGGAGGTGATGGACAGCCAAGGAGATCTACTAGACCAACTCAGCAGTTTTATCAACCACCCAGAGCACGGAACTGACTGTTAAGGTGAAAACAACTCATCCTAAGGCCTCTAACAGATGCAGTAGAAATTCATTGCCTAAATCTTGGTAGCCTTTACTACAATAATTATAAAAGTTCATACAAAACTGGGTGTTAAAAAGTTTTACATTACAGTACAGTGTAATAGATTTTTGTATTGTCCTTCAAAGCGTACATATTGTGAAAAGATATAGTGCAACCAAGTGTATGGACATTTGCCCCCTGGTTTCCATCATTTACTTGGCTTTTACTTGTAGTTTTCATAAAAACACTGTTTTATGTGCTGAAGCGCTTCTAGACCACTCAGTGATGAGCTGTAGTCCTCAGTATTTATGACCCGAGGCTCCTCCAATGACTGACAGCATGTCCTATCTTTCACTGCATCTTGCAGATCGCAGACTGATTGAATGGGTCCACAATGCGGGGTGCACACCGCCAGTGCCCGTCTTCCACATTTTGCTGTCTACAACACACACGGCCATCCCGCAGTCATGTGAATGTGGCCTTAGGCAGCATAAACTTAGTGGCAGATTCTCTTAACCCCTTAATGACCAGACTGTTTTGGGCTTTACTGACCAAGCGTTTTTCTTCCTTTTTTCATCGTCGCGTTCCTAGAGTTATAACTTTTTTATTTTTCTGTCTATATAGCTTTATGAGGACTTGTTTTTTGTGGGACAAGTTGTAGTTTTTAATGCCATGTTGGGATACACATACCTTTCTGATTAACTTTTATTAACTCTTTCTGGGAGCAAGATGGGGAAAAGCAGCAATATTGCCACTGCATGTTTACATTATAAATTTTACGGCGTTCATTTTTCGGTATAAATAACATAATATCTTTATTTTCTGGGTTAGTACGATTACAGTGATACCAAATACATATAGTTTTTTTTAGGTTTTACTACTATTTTGCAATAAAACCCCTTTTTTTTTTTTTTTTTTTTTTTAAGAAAAGACCCATAACTTTTTTATTTTTCTTTCTATGGAGTTGCGTGAGCCCTTGATTTTTGCGGGACGACTTGGATTTTTCATTGGCATCATTTTGGACTAAATGTCGCTTTTTGATAGCTTGTTATTCAGTTTTTTTGGTGGCAACTAAGAATAAATTAGCATTAGTGTAGGGGATACATTTTGTGATATTTATGTAATCCAGATCGTTACAGACACGGCAATAGCAAACATATTGGGGAGATTTTTATTTTATTTTTTGCAATTTTTTTATTTAAAAGTGTATTTTCAATGGAAAAAAAACTTTTTTTTTTTTTTTTTTTTATGGGACTTTTTTTTAATTGAATAAGTTAGTTTTTTTTTTTTTGGTTTGTTTTTTTACCACTTAATAGTCCCACAAGGCAAATGAAACGCAATTCATTTTCCCTATAATGCATTTCATTTTAATGGTGATGCTATTTTAACATTAGCCAGCAGTGCCGATGGGAGACAGAGGAAGTCCGCTTTCTCTGTCACTGCTTTGCATGCGGCGGGCTCTATTGCCCGAGCCATGTAAAGTGTTAAACAGCCCGGATCGTCACTTCTGCCGGTCTAGGCTGTTAGAGCAGGGCCACGGCTCTCATGTGAGAGAACCAGGTCCCTGCTCCCCGCAACTCTTAGACTTGGCCGCCGTAAAAAAAGTGGTGGCCCAGCCTAAGGCCCCTTAGTGACCACTTTAAAAACACGTATGGGTGGTTACTAATGGGTTAAAAGGTCTGTGTTCTGCTTTTTGTTCAGAACCAAACCAATTCTTCCCTTTTTAGATCTCCTTCTTCCCCTCTCACAACATACAGTTGCAAGAAAAAGTATGTAAACCCTTTGGAATTATATGGATTGCTGCACAAATTGGTCACAAAATGTGATCTGATCTTCATCTAAGTCGTCACAACAATAGGCAATCACAGTCTGCTTAAACTAATAACACACAAAGAATTAAATGTTAACATGTTTTTATTGAACACACCATGTAAACATTCACAGTGCAGGTGGAAAAAGTATGCGAACCCTTGGATTTAATAACTGGTTAAACCTCATTTAGCAGCAATAACTTCAACCAAATGTTTCCTGTAGTTGCAGATCAGACGTGCAGAACGGTCAGGAGTAATTCTTGACCATTCCTCTTTACAGAACTGTTTCAGTTCAGCAATATCCTTGGGATGTCTGGTGTGAATCGCTGTCTTGAGGTCATGCCACAGCATCTCAATCGGGTTGAGGTCAGGACTCTGACTGGGCCACTCCAGAAGGCGTATTTTCTTCTGTTTAAGCCATTCTGTTGTTGATTTACTTCTATGCTTTGGGTCGTTGTCGTGTTGCAACATCCATCTTCTGTTGAGCTTCAGCTGGTGAACAGATGGCCTTAAGTTCTCCTGCAAAATGTCTTGATAAACTTGGGAATTCATTTTTTTTTTTCGATGATAGCAATCCGTCCAGGCCCTGACGCAGCAAAGCAGCCCCAAACCATGATGCCCCCACCGCCATACTTCACAGTTGGGATGAGGTTTTGATGTTGGTGTGCTGTGCCTCTTTTTCTCCACACATAGTGTTGTGTGTTTCTTCCAAACAACTCAACTTTGGTTTCATCTGTCCACAGAATATTTTACCAGTACTGCTGTGGAACATCCAGGTTCTCTTGTGCAAACTGTAAACGTGCAGCAATGTTTTGGTTGGACAGCAGTGGCTTCCTATGTGGTATCCTCCCATGAAATCCATTCTTGTTTAGTGTTTTAAGTATCGTAGATTCGCTAACAGTGATGTTAGCATATGCCAGAGACTTTTGTAAGTCTTTAGCTGACACTCTAGGATTCTTCTTCATCTCATTGAACAGTCTGCGCTGTGCTCTTGCAGTCATCTTTACAGGACGGGCACTCCAAGGGAGAGTAGCAGCAGTGCTAAACTTTCTCCATTTATAGACAATTTGTCTTACCGTGAACTGATGAACAGCAAGGCTTTTGGAGATACTTTTATAACCCTTTCCAGCTTTATGCAAGTCAACAATTCTTAATCGTAGCTCTTTTGAGAGCTCTTTTGTGCGAGGCGTCATTCATATCAGGCAATGCTTCTTTTGAAAGCAAACCCAGAACTGGTGTGTGTTTTTTATAGGCCAGGGCAGCTGTAACAAACACCTACAATCCCATCTCATTGATTGGACTCCAGTTGGCTGACACCTCACTCCAATTAGCTCTTGGAGATGTCATTAGTCTAGGGGTTCACATACTTTTTCCACCTGCACTGTGAATGTTTACATGGTGTGTTCAATAAAAACATGGTAACATTTAATTCTTTGTGTGTTATTAGTTTGTCAGACTATGATTGTCTATTGTTGTGACTTAGATGAAGATCACATTTTATGACCAATTTGTGCAGAAATTTATATCATTCCAAAGGGTTCACATACTTCTTCTTGCACCTGTATTTTGCACGCTACGTCTGTATGCTGTATCGTCTTATTTTTCCCTATCTAGTATTTACTACTTTACTTGTTTATCAGTGAAGAAGGTTCTGAAGGCAGGCAGGGAAAGGATAACTACAGTGTATGGTGAGGAAGATCCGATTTTATCCTAAGATTTTCATATATTCACATGTACTGCTGATTTATTTTCTGATTTATGGACGAATATGTCCTAGAATACCACAAGCTTAATTAATTAGGAATACAATCAATTATGATCCAAGTTGTTAGGCTTTCTATATTAGGATAGTCTGGTTCAATAATAGCTTTGCAAATGAAAAACTGTCAGTATTGTACACTAAACAAAGCTGTTTGTGTTTCCTCCCACTTGCAGTTGTGTTATTTAATGCTTGCTTTTATTGTTTATATCAACCAGATCTACCATGAATTTCTCACAGAAGAAAGGAATACTGCAGCTGTTTTCACGGAAGTGGTATATTTTTCTAAAGAACTGCCTTGCACTGTGGTGTTAATATCCCTATTGTGACCAAGACTTGGGGTCTTCAGATGCTATTAGCAACAGACTTGCCATCAGTTATTGGTTTAACTAATCATTTTTTAAGCAATTATTATTCATTTCTTGTTTGCAACAATAAAACCACAGTGCACATGAAAAATGTCTCTGAATCTTCTTTATTATTTCAGCAGGGGTTCTTTCATGAAGGCATAATTTTTCCCATAACATTTGCTTTATTTTGGTGGACCAAAAACTGGAACGAATTATTGCACAGGATAAAAAGAAAAACCTTTTCAAAAGCAAATGTTTTAAGAGGAGAGTTCTTCATCATAGTCCCATCAAACCCGTGAGGACACCTTGTTAGCACTAAAACATGTCGAAGAGCTCTTTTTAATACGTTTTTAGATGCTGGTTACGTATACTGGCATAAGTGTTGTGTTAGTGATTGTGTGACATAAGTTATACTATGACACACAGTCATAGGCATCTGCATACATTAAACAATGGTTACTGACCAGGTAAAACCAAGTGCTTTTAACCACTTCAGCCCCGCTAGCTGAAACCCCCTTCATGACCAGAGCACTTTTTACACTTCGGCACTACACTACTTTCACCGTTTATCGCTCGGTCATGCAACTTACCACCCAAATGAATTTTACCTCCTTTTCTTCTCACTAATAGAGCTTTCATTTGGTGGTATTTTATTGCTGCTGACATTTTTACTTTTTTTGTTATTAATCGAAATGTAACGATTTTTTTGCAAAAAAATGACATTTTTCACTTTCAGCTGTAAAATTTTGCAAAAAAAACGACATCCATATATAAATTTTTAGCTAAATTTATAGTTCTACATGTCTTTGATAAAAAAAATGTTTGGGCAAAAAAAAAAAAAAATGGTTTGGGTAAAAGTTATAGCGTTTACAAACTATGGTACAAAAATGTGAATTTCCGCTTTTTGAAGCAGCTCTGACTTTCTGAGCACCTGTCATGTTTCCTGAGGTTCTACAATGCCCAAACAGTAGAAAAACCCCACAAATGACCCCATTTCGGAAAGTAGACACCCTAAGGTATTCGCTGATGGGCATAGTGAGTTCATAGAACTTTTTATTTTTTCTCACAAGTTAGCGGAAAATGATGATGATTTTTTATTTTTATTTTTTCCTTACAAAGTCTCATATTCCACTAACTTGCGACAAAAAATAAAAAATTCTAGGAACTCGCCGTGCCCCTCACGGAATACCTTGGGGTGTCTTCTTTCCAAAATGGGGTCACTTGTGGGGTAGTTATACTGCCCTGGCAATTTAGGGGCCCAAATGTGTAAGAAGTACCTTGCAATCAAAATGTGTAAAAAATGACCGGTGAAATCCGAAAGGTGCACTTTGGAATATGCAAAAAAGTGTCACACATCTGGTATCGCCGTACTCAGGAGAAGTTGGGGAATGTGTTTTGGGGTGTCATTTTACATATACCCATGCTGGGTGAGAGAAATATCTTGGCAAAAGACAACTTTTCCAATTTTTTTTATACAAAGTTGGCATTTGACCAAGATATTTTTCTCACCCAGCATGGGTATATGTAAAATGACACCCCAAAACACATTCCCCAACTTCTCCTGAGTACGGCGATACCAGATGTGTGACACTTTTTTGATGCCAAGGTGGGCAAAGGGGCACATATTCCAAAGTGCACCTTTTGGATTTTGCAGGCCATTTTTTACACATTTTGATTGCAAGGTACTTCTCACACATTTGGGCCCCTAAATTGCCAGGGCAGTATAACTACGCCACAAGTGACCCCATTTTGGAAAGAAGACACCCCAAGGTATTCCGTGAGGGGCACGGCGAGTTCCTAGAATTTTTTATTTTTTGTCGCAAGTTAGTGGAATATGAGACTTTGTAAGGAAAAAAGAAAATAAAAGAAAAATCATCATTTTCCGCTAACTTGTGACAAAAAATAAAAAATTCTAGGAACTCGCCATGCCCCTCACGGAATACCTTGGGGTGTCTTCTTTCCAAAATGGGGTCACTTGTGGCGTAGTTATACTGCCCTGGCAATTTAGGGGCCCAAATGTGTGAGAAGAACTTTGCAATCAAAATCTGTAAAAAATGGCCTGTGAAATCCGAAAGGTGCTCTTTGGAATATGTGCCCCTTTGCCCACCTTGGCTGCAAAAAAGTGTCACACATCTGGTATCGCCGTACTCAGGAGAAGTTGGGGAATGTGTTTTGGGGTGTCATTTTACATATAACCATGCTGGGTGAGAGAAATATCTTGGCAAAAGATAACTTTTCCCATTTTTTTATACAAAGTTGGCATTTGACCAAGATATTTTTCTCACCCAGCATGGGTATATGTAAAATGACACCCCAAAACACATTTCCCAACTTCTCCTGAGTACGGCGATACCAGATGTGTGACACTTTTTTGCAGCCTAGATGCGCAAAGGTGCCCAAATTCCTTTTAGGAGGGCATTTTTAGACATTTGGATCCCAGACTTCTTCTCACACTTTCGGGCCCCTAAAAAGCCAGGGCAGTATAAATACCCCACATGTGACCCCACTTTGGAAAGAAGACACCCCGAGGTATTCAATGAGGGGCCTGGCGAGTTCATAGAAATTTTTTTTTTTTTTGCTTAAGTTAGCGGATATTGATTTATTTTGTTTTTTTCTCACAAAGTCTCACTTTCTGCTAACTTAGGACAAAAATTTCAATCTTTCATGGACTCAATATGCCCCTCACGGAATACCTTGGGGTGTCTTCTTTCCGAAATGGGGTCACATGTGGGGTATTTATACTGCCCTGGCTTTTTAGGGGCCCTAAAGCGTGAGAAGAAGTCTGGAATATAAATGTCTAAAAATGTTTACACATTTGGATTCCGTGAGGGGTATGGTGAGTTCATGTGAGATTTTATTTTTTGACACAAGTTAGTGGAATATGAGACTTAGTAAGAAAAAACAAAAACAAAAACAAACAAAAAATTTCCGCTGACTTGGGCCAAAAAAATGTCTGAATGGAGCCTTACCAGTGGGGTGATCCGGGAGTCTATATGGGTGATCACCCCCCTGTCATTGATCACCCCCCCCTGTAAGGCTCCATTCAGACGTCCGTATGATTTTTACGGATCCATGGATACATGGATCGGATCTGCAAAACACATGCGGACGTCTGAATGGAACTTTACAGGGGGGTGATCAATGACAGGCGGGTGATCAATGACAGGGGGTGATCAGGGAGTGTATATGGGTGATCACCCGCCTGTCATTGATCACCCCCCTGTAAGGCTCCATTCAGACGTCCGCATGTGTTTTGCGAATCCGATCCATGTATCCATGGATCCGTAAAAATCATGCGGACGTCTGAATGGAGCCTTACAGGGGGGTGATCAATGACAGGGGGTGATCAGGGAGTGTATATGGGTGATCACCCGCCTGTCATTGATCACC
This sequence comes from Bufo gargarizans, assembly GCF_014858855.1. Lineage (NCBI taxonomy): Eukaryota > Metazoa > Chordata > Amphibia > Anura > Bufonidae > Bufo > Bufo gargarizans. The sequence continues at coordinate 84,307 of NW_025334743.1, read as the reverse complement.
CCCCTGTAAGGCTCCATCCAGACGTCTGCATGTGTTTTGCGGATCCGATCCATGTATCCATGGATCCGTAAAAATCATACGGACGTCTGAACGGAGCCTGACAGGGGGGTGATCAATGACAGGGGGGTGATCAGGGAGTTTATATGGGGTGATCATGGGTGATCAGGGGTTCATAAAGGGTTAATAAGTGACGGGGGGGGGGTGTGTAGTGTAGTGTTTGGGTGCGACTTTACTGAGCTACCTGTGTCCTCTGGTGGTCGATCCTAACAAAAGGGATTACCAGAGGACCAGGTAGCAGGTATATTAGACGCTGTTATCAAAACAGCGTCTAATATACCTGTTAGGGTTTACAAAAATCAGATCTCCAGCCTGCCAGCGAGCGATCGCCGCTGGCAGGCTGGAGATCCACTCGCTTACCTTCCGTTCCTGTGAGCGCGCGCGCCTGTGTGCGCGCGTTCACAGGAAATCCCGGCCCTCGCGAGATGACGCGTATATGCGTCGTCGTGCGCAGGGCTGCCGCCTCCGGACCGCACATCTGCGTTAGGCGGTCCGGAGGCGGTTAAACACACAGGGGTCATTTATCAAACAGAAATAGGCTCATATTAGGCCTTCGCACCGCAATCTGCAACTTCTCCCTGCTCATGCCAGGTCTAAATAGAAAATGGTCTAAATGTAAAACAGCTAGCAGTGGCTGCATTTAGAAGTGACAGAGGACCAGCCGAAGTTATGTATTGGCCGGCGCCTCTTCATAACTCCAGCAGATCCAATGCCAGGTATAGGGGTTATTGAAACTAGCATCTTAAACACCGGTCTTAATAAATGTGCTCTACAATTGTTGTTAAAGGTACACTGCAATGTATAGTCTTGGGGAATATTACTAAAAGTGAAGTTTTATTACAGCAGTGGGAAATATTTATTGCCCTTAGATTTCATTTTATATAGCATCATCACATGACCACATGAGATGTATTTCAGTGTCAAAGTGCTGTTTAAGGCCTTGCAGCTTTTATTAGTTTATGTTGAGGGGAGGGGGCGCCAGCTGGATTGGTGAATAAAGACAAAAATGAGGCAGATATGAAAGAATAGGCAGCAACCCACTTGACCAAAAAGGTCAGGCAGAATCTAAGAACACCTGGAGGACTGCGTGTACAGTAAAGAAGAGAAAAGATGGTGTGGGGTGCCAAAAATATTGTATAATACTGTCAATAGTCTGGATAGTAGTTATTAGTGAATGGGACCTACACCAATATCAACCACCATTAGAGTAAAAACATGGGTAAGATTGACCTAAGTGAGATCAATTTGTTGTTAAAAAGCAGCAGTAAGGTATACTTATTAAAAAAAAACGCTTAAGTTATATCACAGGGAGGGAGGTGCAGGATAAGCTCAAGACACCTGCGAGCTTACCCTCCCTCGCTGAGGTATACTTGAAAATGGTACGCACCCCATCCTTGTCCAAAGTAGATACAAGTGGAGATGCTTTAATAAAGGAATAACTTGACGTGTTTCGGGGTACAATTCACCCCTTCTTCAGGAGCACAATAATGTACATATGGTATAGAACTCACATATCTATAGGATCCATACTCGTTTTTCCTGTCGCTTCAGCCTTTCCACATGGTGGAGCGTCACCCCCTGGCCCTACCTCTTCCGGAACCGGAAGTGCACTTCACCAGTGGAACACATACATTTTCCATAAAAGATATTATCATTAATACATACATAAAACTAGTGATTTTATGAGTCATTAAACCATATACTCCATACCTCTCTTGAAAATGAAATGTTATAAAATGTATTCATATCTAAAATCATGCAGGGTATGCCTGCCATCTGCGTTCCATCTATGGAATCATATGGTGAGGATGCGGTTCAGTCTGGAACGCACTGACTGATTGTGTCCCCGCCCTTCAAATCACATGATGAAGATGCGGTTCAGGTTGGAACGCACTGACTCCCTGTGTCTCCCGAACAGATCTTATAAGTCTGATCGTAGTTGAGTTTATGGGTGGAGGACTATCCTAAAGAACAGATAACAGAAGATTTCACAGCAGCATCTCCAGTGTGATTTTTATTAGGAAACAAGAGTGCACACACATGGTAATACGAAGTTTCGGCTACGCAGTAGCCTTTTTCAAGTATACTAGTACAAAAAGTGATCAACAATATAAATACCCCAATAGGCCCACCATGTGACATAATGAGACCAATGAACAAAGACAACATCTTAATTTCACCTGTGAGCTAATTAAAATGACCTCTGCTACCAATAGAAATATTGCTCCACAGTCAAATATACCTGATACTCATTAAAAAGACTCCACCTGTTCTCCTCGTGTTGGCAACACATATCGGCGTCTCCACAGGTCCATTGCGCATGTCAGTTATGTCATCGCGTTGATGTATGGGCGTGCCGCCGTCATTAACGTCAGTAAGAAGGCCGCACCTATCTCCATGAATGCACTGCATGTGAACCAATAGACACTGCTATCATCGGTCACATGTCGAGCGAGTCATCAATCACGTGATCATCACATGACCCGCAAAAGGTCATAGAGCACCGTAAATATATGAGAAATAACAATAGATCTACTCTCTAAATCTGTACTATATATTATATTTAACGCACAAAAAAAGGGGCAACAATAAGTCCCATAAGTGTCAATATATGATTTAGACATAGAGTAGACTATTAAAAAGAGCACTGGTATAAACAGTCACTGAGTCCATATAAGGGAACAATGACACTATTATTATCCACAAGTATTAACAAAATTTAGATACAAAAAGGGATATACATGAGACAATGAGTATGAGTGTATATAAGGGAGCAGACGATCATACAAAGGATGTACTAAAAATTCATGTGCATAAAGCAGTGTATAACAAATATAAATATATATCTTAAAATACCTAGTAAAAACATGATATACTGATTCGGACATCATCATATGAGAATATTCTACCTATCTACATTGTTTGCATTAAACTCAATATTCAATCCCTGAGGTTGTAAGGATTGTAAAGTGAAAATCCATTTCAACTCTTTTTTTTCTTTAGCATACGTTCCCTATCTCCTATCTTGGTAATCTGCACCGAGTCGATGACCCGGAATCTCAGTTGGCTGACAGTGTCCACAATCGGCAAAATGTTTGGCCACTGGCTTGTCCAGCATTTTTTTCCTTATAGTACTTTTGTGTTTGTTAATGCGCTCCCTCACCTCCATGGTCGTCTCTCCCACATAGATTAAACTGCAGGGACAGACGATCATGTAGATGACAAACCTAGATCGACATGTGTAGTACTCTCTAATATTACATTTCTTACCACTGTATGGGTGAACAAAGGTGCTCCCTTTCAACATGTTTCCACAGTTGCAACGACCCAAACATGGAAAATTGCCTGTTTTTCTGGGCTTTAAATATGTCTGGCCTCCTCTATTAACATCACATATGTCGGTCTTAATCAGCTTGTCATGTAAGTTGGCACCATGTTTGTATGCCATCAGTGGCGGCTTGTCAAATTCACTTACTGAAGGGAGGCCACTATGTAAAATATGCCATTCCTTTCTCAATATCTGTACTATGGTGGCCATAAGTAGATACAAACGGGATCCGTCCCATGTTCCTGTTCCTAGGGGAAGCCTGAAAATTGGACACCCTGTTAGCCAAGGAGATCCGGGCCCTCGATCTGTGTAGCAGTTCGCCTGGATATTTTCTCTTAGCAAATTTATTGCACATCTCATCAATGCGGTTTGCGAACACGTCATCATCTGACACCACTCGTCACTTTCACACTAGCGTTCGTCGGTCCGCTCGTGAGCTCCGTTTGAAGGGGCTCACGAGCGGACCCGAACGCTTCCGTCCAGCCCTGATGCAGTCTGAATGGATGCGGATCCGCTCAGACTGCATCAGTCTGGCGGCGTTCAGCCTCCGCTCCGCTCGCCTCCGGACGGACAGGCGGACAGCTGAACGCTGCTTGCAGCGTTCGGGTGTCCGCCTGGCCGTGCGGAGGCGTGCGGATCCGTCCAGACTTACAATGTAAGTCAATGGGGACGGATCCGTTTGAAGATGCCACAATATGGCTCAATCTTCAAGCGGATCCGTCCCCCATTGACTTTACATTGAAAGTCTGGACGGATCCGTACGAGGCTATTTTCACACTTAGCTTTTATATGCTAATATAATGCAGACGGATCCGTTCTGAACGGAGCCTCCGTCTGCATTATTATGATCGGATCCGTTCAGAACGGATCCGATCGAACGCTAGTGTGAAAGTAGCCTTACACGCAGCATCTGGCTCCAAGGTAAGGAGTCAAGAATACGACGTGGATGGTTACTATCATATCTTAAAAGATTATTCCTATCTGTAGGCTTCTTATACAAATCAGTTTTTAATTGGCCTCCCTCTAAGTATACCCTGACATCAAGAAACTATAACTCATCAGAAGAGGAAGTCACAGTAAATTGAAGCCCGGGTACCCCATTGTTGAGATGTTGATGGAATTCATTCAAGGCGTCCATTTAACCACTCCAAATCATATAAATGTCGTCGATGTAGCGCCACCAGCACCGGACCCACTGATGATATTGAGATGCGTATACCAGTTTGTCCTCTACCCCCGCCATGAAAATATTGGCATAAGTTGGTGCCACTTTGGACCCCATGGCCACACCGCGTGACTGTTGGTGAAAGGTGTTGCCAAAGAGAAAAGACCAGCCTCCATCGATATACCCTGGATCGAACCAGGGAGTACGAGAGTGACGAGACGCATGCACAAGAAATAAATAATCTGGTGGTGAACATAATATCTATAGAATTGAATGACGATCAGATCAATGTTTTAGCACATGGACTTTCATTTTGGCTTGTGGCAGACACTGATTGGTTTGAGATGGAACTTGATTTACAGCGTTTTTTTAGGCGTCTCAGATTAAAAGCTTTTTTTGATAATAAGGTCAACAATAGGGTTATACCTAGCAAGGAAACTGCTGAATTGTCCTTGGCCAAATTTGAGCTAAGCAACAAGAGCAGTTTCATGCCTCCACATAATAACCATATTGTGGAATCTTATATCCAAATTGTCACTAAATTAGAAGTTTGCAGGAATGTAGTCGGCAGCAACATCATAGTCCTAATTTGTCACATAAAGAGAGACAGGCCCTTAAGGCATTAACTTCTAACAGAGACATCACTATCAAACCAGCCGACAAGGGGGGAGCTGTGGTGATCATGGACACGAATAGTTATGTTCGGGAGATACATGGACAGCTGAGTGATGGAGAGGTTTATGTAAAACTACAACAGGATCCTAAATGGGAGATCGCCAGAGAGGTGACGAATATTGTTGATACAGAATTTGCACGGGGTATCATTGATTTAGATCTATGTCAGTTCCTCAAGGTACCTTTTCCCATCACTCCGCTGATCTATGTTCTCCCTAAAATACATAAGCGGTTGGTAGATCCCCCGGGCAGACCTATTGTGTCGGGCAGGGGATCTATCTTCAGCAATATTGCCATATTTTTTAGTTAGTTTCTTGATGTCAGGGTATACCTAGAGGGAGGCCAATTAAAAACTGATTTGTATAAGAAGCCTACAGATAGGAATAATCTTTTAAGATATGATAGTAACCATCCACGTCGTATGCTTGACTCCTTACCTTGGAGCCAGATGCTGCGTGTGAGACGATGATGTGGTGTCAGATGATGTGTTCGCAAACCGCATTGATGAGACGTGCAATAAATTTGCTAAGAGAAAATATCCAGGAAGGCTGCTACACAGATCCAGGGCCCGGATCTCCTTGGCTGACAGGGTGTCCACTTTTCAGTCTTCCCCTAGGAACAGGAACATGGAACAGATCCCGTTTGTATCTACTTATGGCCACCATAGTACAGATATTGCACAGATCTTGAGAAAGAAATGGCATATTTTACATAGTGGCCTCCCTTCAGAAAGTGAATTTGACAAGCCGCCACTGATGGCATGCAAACGTGGTGCCAAATTACATGACAAGCTGATTAAGACCGACATATGTGATGTTAATAGAGGAGGCCAGACATATTTAAAGCCCAGAAAAACAGGCAATTTTCCATGTTTGGGTTGTTGCAACTGTGGAAACATGTTGAAAGGGAGCACCTTTGTTCACCCATACAGTGGTAAGAAATGTAATATTAGAGAGTACTACACATGTCGATCTAGGTTTGTCATCTACGTGATCGTCTGTCTCTGTAGTTTAATCTATTTGGGAGAGACGACCATGGAGGTGAGGGAGCGCATTAACAAACACAAAAGTACTATAAGGAAAAAAATGCTGGACAAGCCAGTGGCCAAACATTTTGCTGATTGTGGACACTGTCAGCCAACTGAGATTCCGGGTCATCGACTCGGTGCAGACTCCCAAGAGAGGAGGAGATAGGGAACGTATGCTAAAGAAAAAAAGAGTTGAAATGGATTTTCACTTTACAATCCTTACAACCACAGGGATTGAATATTGAGTTTAATGCAAACAATGTTGATAGGTAGAATATTCTCATATGATGATGTCCGAATGTTTTTACTGGGTATTTTAAGATATATATTTGTTATACACTGCTTTATTTACATGAATTTTTCTTAAGTACATCTTTTGTATGATTGTCTGCTCCCTTATATACACTCATACTCATTGTCTCATGTATATCCCTTTTTGTATCTAAATTTTGTTAATACTTGTGGATAATAATAGTGTCATTGTTCCCTTATATGGACTCAGTGACTGTTATACCGGTGCTCTTTTTAATAGTCTACTCTATGTCTAAATCATATATTGACACATATGGGACTTATTGTTGCCCCTTTTTTTGTGCGTTAAATGTATAAAGTACAGATTTACAGAGTAGATCTATTGTTATTTCTCATATATTTACGGTCCTTTATGACCTTTGCGGGTCATGTGATGATCACGTGATTGATGACGCGCTCAACATGTGACCGATGATAGCATTGTCTATTGGTTCACATGCAGTGCATTCATGGAGATAGGTGCAGCCTTCTTACTGACGTTGATGAATGCGGCCCGCCCATACATCAACGCGATGACATAACTGACATGCGCAATGTACCTGTGGAGACGCCGATATGTGTTGCCAACACGAGGAGACAGGTGGAGTATTTTTAATGAGTATCAGGTATATTTGACTGTGGAGCAATATTTCTATTGGTGGCAGAGGTCATTTTAATTAGCTCACAGGTGAAATTAAGATTTTGTCTTTGTTCATTGGTCTCATTATGTCACATGGGGGGCCTATTGGGGTATTTATATTGTTGATCACTTTTTGTACTAGTATACTTGAAAAAGGCTACTGCGTAGCCCAGGCATGTCCAAACTGCGGCCCTCCATCTGTTCCAAAACTACAACTCCCAGCATGCCTGGATAGCTTACAGCGATAGCTTACAGCTATTAGAGCATGCTGGGAGTTGTAGTTTTGCAACAGCTGGAGGGCCGCAGTTTGGACGTGCCTGGCGTAGCCGAAATGTTGTATTACCATGTGTGTGCACTCTTGGTTCCCAATAAAATTCACACTGGAGATGTTGCTGTGAAATCTTCTGTTATCTACTACTATACGTGGGACGGCGGTGGATTGGTGGTCCCATCATGGCTGATGCATTCCGGACAGGTCAGAAGGTCCATTATGTGCTGCTCTACAACTATTTCTTATCCTAAAGAGCAGACACTAGCACACAACAAAGAAGGCAAAAGCAGCAATGTAGAAAGGCTAAAATTGATATTATGTAGACGAAAATTAATAAAAAAGATGAAAATAATAAACTAAATAGAGTGTGTGTGTATATATAGAGAGAGAGAGAGAATATTTATAGATCATTTAAAAAAATATATATATATTGACTCTATTAAGTTGATTATTTTCATCTTTTTTTTAATTAATTTTCTTTTTGATAATATCAATTTTAGCCTATCTACATCGCTGCTTTTACCTTCATTGTTGTGATTTGGAGGACGGAGTCCAACCATGCATTCCATAGCTGGAAAGCAGATCGCGGCCGCACCCTGCGTGATTTTAGATATGAATACATTTTATAACATTTCATTTTCGAGATAGGTATGGAGTATATGGTTTAATGACTCCTTTTATTGATTCACTGGTTTTATGTATGTATTAATGATATGTCTTTTATGCAAAATGTATGTGTTCCACTGGTGAAGGCGGGGCCGAGGTGACGCTCCACCATGTGGAAATGCTGAAGTGACAGGAAAAAAAGAGTATGGATCCTATAAATATGTGAGTTCTATACTATATGTACATTTTTGTGCTCCTGAAGAAGGGGTGTATTGTACCCCTAAACGCGTCAAGCTTATTCCTTTATTAAAGCATCTCCACTTATATCTACTTTGGAGTCCTTTGGTTCATCCTAAGATAAGTACAGGGTGCCTGCCATTTTCAAGGCTACCTCGGCGAGGGAAGGTAAGGTCGCAGGTGTCTTGAGCTTATCCTGCACCTCCCTCCCTGGTGAAATGAGTACTACTGACCTGTGATATAATTTAAGCAGTTTTTATGAATAAGTATACCTTACTGCTGCTTTTAAACAACAAATTGATCTAATTTAGGGTAATCTTACTCATGTTTTTGCTCTAATGGTAGTTGATATTGGTGTATGGATGTAGCAGTGTTAACACACATGCTTTATGAGACCTGGTATCTAAACTAAATGCATTAAGCAATTGCTTTTCAATGGCTTTTATTTCAAGATGTGTTGAGAAATTTGAGTTAAGATTGTGTGTTACCCCTGCTAATATTTTTGGCGCCCCACACCGTCATTTCTCTTCTTTACTAAGATGAATAATAGGGGGATGAGATTGCCACAGTTGTCCCTGAGGACAAATTTTGTGACCGCTTCGAAGGTCTTCGGCATGCGACAGGCATCTCTGGTGAGCTGTCACTGCCTGAGCTCAAAACAACATGTGCTCCCTGCTGAGGCCGTCTGGTGCATGACAAAATCAGTTCCAGCTTTTGTCGCTGGTCCTACAGATGCTCTACATGTGCTAAGTGAAATTCCAACGAGTTGGAATGTTGCAGATTAAAAGGTAGACTGTTCTGTCTCTGCAAGTCCAGGAGAGCGTGCCTTGCCACATGAGAGTGGCTGAAATGTGAAGACTGTCTTCTAGACATTGCTAGCACCTTCTGCAAACCAGTGTACTTTTTTTTAAAAGCATTGCACAACTAGGTTAATCGTGTACACCATGCATGGATCATGTCATTTCCCCCAGATTCAGGGTGGCCGCTATTTTGCAGCCATTGTCGCTGACCACCTTGCCCAGTTGGAGTTGGTGGGGAGACTCCATTGGAATCTACTGCTTATTGCACTTTAGGTAGTGATCAGCTGTGTGGCTACTCTTGCCCATGCCAATCAGCTCTAACACCGCATGGCAACACTTGGCTTGACATATGTAATAAAAGGGAATGGGAGTGACCCTGTGCCCTGCTGCTGGTGGGTCCATGAAGGAGGCGGCAAATAGTGTCCGGTGTGGGAGCCAGGCCGAAACAAATGTAGAGGTTTCAAAAGGACCTGGTCTTGATGCTGGGGTGCTGCCTCGCCGCAAAAAACATTGACCCAGTGGGCCATTAAAGAAATGTACTGCCTCTGGCTGTAACAACTGCACCAGGTGTCTAACGTTGCCACACAGCAACAATTGCAAGGAGCGGCCCACATTCTCCACCACATGATGGGCAGGGATGGTTTTTCAGGAGAAATAATGCCGGCTAAGTATCTTCCAGCGAGGCTCAGTACATGCCATCAGCTCCCTAAAGGTAGCAGACTCTACTAAATGGTATGACAGCAACTTGGCCAGATGGAAATTAAACTTGCACACCACTAGATTGCTGGCCATGTAATGTTGTTTGCTGGTCATAGATTAAGTTATCGATGGAGCGGAGAAGTCTAAGCAGGAGAAGCAGTAACTGATCATGACTATGAGAAGAGCACTGTAATGCATTTTGAAGAGGCCTGGCTGCCACAAAGGAGACCAGGAGAAGGAGAAAGCTCTTGTTGCACAACCTGGCGGCCACCTCTGTTTTCCCATTGAATCAGGTGATGTCTCTTCATGTGGTTCAGTAGAGCTCTGGTCACTGTTTGTGTTTGACTGCCCATGGCTTTTTTTATTCTTGCAGTTCTTGCACAAGGCAATATTGTCTTCTGGCAGTGTGGAGTATGGGGAAAAAATGGACATAGTAGGTAATCACGCAGACCTAGCAGCAGCCGAGCTTGGCTTAGCTCTGGCACGTTTTGGGCCTGTTGCACCCACAGCATCAGCCACATCAACGGTTCCCAATGCAGATCTGGTCCTGGCAGTTCGTGGGGAGGTTCTGGCTGTATGTCACCTCTGCTCTTATCAATACCATGGCTATGGTTGCCACTATTGCCACCACCAGCATGGTTATGCCTGGGGTCCCTCATCTTCCCCTGAACCCCTTGCTCAGGGCAGTCCAAATACTGCTGTTTCACAAGACATTAACAGGGAGACTCTTTTTGACTATCTGCTGTAGGGTGTGAATGGGTTTTGTTGCCTTTTCATTAGGAAAATAAAGGCTCCCCACCAGGAGGAGGCAGTGAAGATAAAGAGGACGCCACTAAATTGCTTCTCTGGAGCTGCAAGGAGGAGGAGGAGGAGAAGGAATGCTGAGACCCCAGCTCCAAGGAATGGTGTGAGACTCAAAAGTGACCTCCACATTATCCTGCTGTGACTAAAGAGTGAGCCATCCAAACCACAATCTCATCCTCTTTCTCCTCAATGAAAATGTTGTGTTTTTCTGAAGCCAGTGAGAACTGTGGCCTACTACTACTACTTTCACCAGATAGCTGGTGCTGATACTATCCACTTTCTGGCTCTGGGAGAAAAATGCTTGGGTCTTTCATTTTGATTTTGAATCATTTCATATTCCAACTCACTATTTTCCTAGATGAAAAGTCATGGTAAATGTGGCTTGGTAAACAGTCACACACATAATGAAACAGTTATAGTAAAATTACAAGTGTGTTTTCTGTAACTTAAAGACAGAGGCACAACTAAATGTCCTTCCCCTTCTACAAACACAATAATTCGATTGACAATTTACTTTGGGAATAATGCAGTATTGGCGCTAGTAAGATTTCTGCTTACTGTGTTATTTGCAATTAAAAATGCAGTTTCAGGAAAGACCTTTCTGTACTGTAAAAGACACATTGCAAATTAATAATGTGATTTTCACCACCTCCCCCCACCCCCATGGTGTAATTTTCATTTAAATCCACTAGTCTAAAGGCGTTATTGCCATAAAATGCTTATGGTATAATGCAACACATTTAAATGTCACCATGAAAATGCTAAATAATCTGCATGCAGAATGTTATAGAGCAGGAGAGGAGAGTAGATTGATACATAGTTTTATGGGAAAAGGTTTAGTAAAACTTGTAGTTGATTCATTTGAATTCCTGCTGATTCTGTGTTTTGAAGTCAAGTAAGCAGTCCTATCAGTTATTGACAGCTATTTATATATATATATATATATATATATATATATATATATATATATATACAGTCATAGAGGGAATGCTGTCAATCATTCATAGGACTGCATCCTTGACCTCAAAACTGAAAAAGTACAGGAATTTAAATGAATAAAATACAGGTTATACTGAATATTTTCCCATAAAACTAAGTATCAATCTGCTCGTCTCCTGCTCTATAATGCAATGAAAACGTGCAATTGTTCAGAAGCAGAATGCTATTGGGGTGCTGTGCTGGTAATAATAGTATGTAAAAATATGAGGCTTTGGGGGAAAAAATCTGTTGTCTCTGTTCAAATGAGACAATATTTCTTTTTTTTCTTGCTGGTGGCTGGTTTTGTGGAACAAAACAGCAAGAATGAGGTTCTGCAGCTGCTGTATTATTAAGCACTGTGCCCTATCTCCTCACTCCCTCAAACTGCTTGGGGGGATTTAATTTGAGCCGTTATATTTAGAAACATAGAATGTGTCGGCAGATAAGAACCATTTGGCCCATCTAGTCTGCCCAATATACTGACTACTATGAATAGCCCTTGGCCCTATCTTATATGAAGGATGGCCTTATGCCTATCCCATGCATGCTTAAACTCCTTCACTATATTTGCAGCTACCACTTTGTCAGGAAGGCTATTCCACGCAGCCACTACTCTCTAAGTAAAGTAATACTTCCTGATATTACTTTTAAACCTTTGCTCCTCTAATTTAAAACTATGTCCTCTTGTAGCAGTTTTTCTTCTTTTAAATATTGTGTCCTCTTTTACCTTGTTGATTCCCTTTATGTATTTAAAAGTATCTATCATATCCCCTCTGTCTTGTCTTTCTTCCAAGCTATACATGTTAAGGTCCTTTAATCTTTCCTGGTAAGTTTTATCCTGCAACCCATGTACTAGTTTAGTAGCTCTTCTCTGAACTCTCTCCAAAGTATTAATATCCTTCTGGAGATATGGTCTCCAGTACTGAGCACAATACTCCAAATGAGGTGTTACCCGAAGGAATAAAAAAATGTGTGCAATTACTCAATGTGGATTTAAAGCTCTCCCATTTATCCTCAGTATTATTATGTGACAGTAGCTGCTCCCAGTCTATGCCCTGAAATGCTGCCCCTCAACCCAGGGAAATTAGCCTTTTTAAAATTCAGTGTTTTTGTTCTGCCTGACAGAGTTTGCTTCTTATAGTGTAGGGGGAATATGATTATATTGTGGTCACTATTACGTAGTGTTTCTCGAACAGTAACATTTCCAACAAGCTCTGCATCCTTAGAAATTACCAGATCCAACAGAAAATTGCCCCTAGTGGGAGCTACTATAAACTGCCCATAATGTTGTCCTGTAGCAAGTTGAGGAATTTTCTCCCCTTAGCATTTGAGGCAGAAACATGACCCCAGACAATGTCTGGGAAGTTAAAATCTCCCATTATGACCACTTTACCAGCATGTGCAGCCCGCTCTATTTGGTTACACAGTTGAGATTCTATCTCCTCTGTGATGTTAGGGGGGTTATAGATTACACTAAGTATTATTTTTTTTGTGTTTATATCCTTTTGAACTTCCACCCTTAAGGTTTTCAACATCCTCGCCATGCGCACCCACAATTGCCTCCTTCACACTTGTCTTCAGATCGCTCCTCACATACAGGCACACGCCACCGCCTTTTCTATTGACCCGTTCTTTCCTAAATAGTGTAAAACCCTCAATATTAACAGCCCAGTCATGCGAAGAATCCAACCATGTCTCAGCCACACCAATTACATCTATGTGTTCTTCTAGTACATACCCCCCAAAAAAACACCAAAACTGCACATGCGTTTTATGTGTTAAACAAACACAATTACCTCTAAGAATCAAAAACATCATATTATATCAATGAAATATGAAACAGACCCAATAAAAATTATCTAACATTGAGACCAAAGGAAAGAAAAGAAGAAAAAAAGAGAGAAAAGATATCCAGACCCAATCAAATAAGATAGACATAGACAATACAAAGTAAGGTCAAACAAAGACATGAAACACAAGATCTAGAGATTCTAGATGGAAAATAATCTTATTATCCACAATAACCATCAATATCTTGAATTTTAACACCCCAGGAAATAAACAAAAACATTGGATGCATAATAAGTAGTCAAAACAACACAATCAGACAAAAACGCAATTACCCTAAAAAAACGCATCGAAACCGCACCTGCGTTTTTCACATCATTTAATCTACAAACATACAAACACCCCATCTCTGGCAATAAAACCTGAAAAAAACCAAACATTATATCCCAAAAGATAATATAGAGAAAGAAATATCTCCAAATAAGATCGATACAGATTCACAATTAAACGCAAGAGAAAAACCACAAATAAACTAAACCTCTCTCCCTAAAACATGACAATTGACATATATTAAACTTCAAACCCAATTCCAATTAGCAATATCCAGGCCGGGTCTTTGGTGGGACAATAAAGAGGTGGGTATAAAAAGTGGGCAGTCTAATGAATCCAATATGGCCACTGATGAAGAGGTAGGAACACCTCGAAACGCGTATGGCAACTTGGCATTACTTTGCGACTACCCACCAAAACCCACGCCTTTGCTAAGAAGAACCTTAGAAGATCGCAATCATATAAGAAATATTTTGCGAATCATATAAGAAATCTCTTGCGAATTATAATACAAAGAAAAGGTCACTCACTGAACGGCCAACAACCATGCGACACATCACGTGAGACGCCGACCTAGCGGGAAAAGGCGCGCAACATACAGCGTGCACGGACAAATCATTAGAAAAAAAGCGCACCAACTACCGCTTACCCAGACGCCGATCCAGCGAGATAAAGTGTGTGATACACAGTGTGCACCAGCTACAGCGCTACTAAACAGGTACCTAACTCAGACCGACGGGTGAGTACAAATAATTGCTGTGTGGGACGCCACCAGCAATAAACTTTAAGCGAACATTACATTATCAACTATTCGTTTGAACAGAAGACTTACCTGGACTATCGCATGCTAAATATACCTACAGAGACTATCCTTCAGCTATTTAATATTTTTATTTTTAAGTCACATTTATATATATATATATATATTTTATCCTAAACCTCTGGACATTATTGGATCCCCCTATATTCACAATAGTACTTTAGTAACGATTTTTTGATCGATTATTTATCTTATCTAGATCTACATTGATTATTTTGTATTCGATTATTTTGTATTTGATCGATTTGCATCTACCTTCTTCACTCCTGATCATATATTTTTTTGATTATATTTTTTCGATTATTTTTTCGATTATACTCCTAACCATTAATCCCTCACTACCTAGGTGACCACATCAGCACCACACCTCAGCCCCCCCCCCCCCAATCAGACCACTACACCCATCCCCCACCACAACAACAAACAAACCAATTCAATATTTAAATAATTTTTAATGAATAAGAATAAAAATCAACATTTTTAACATAAAATTCTGTACAATATCAACCAATAAATATTCTTATAAAACCAGATACAGAGTGCCTGTCGACTTTTCTTACTTTTTTTCAATTACATACTTATCAGTGGGTAGGTGAACCACTTCCGACAAGAGCACCATTCCAGGGAATATTCTGGGAGAGCCACTATTACTCTTTCACAACGTTCTTCTAGTACCATAGCCTCCAGCTCCCCCATTTTGCTAGCTAGACTACTGGCATTTGTGAAAATACATTTTAAATTACTATTACGTGTAAAGTGAATATCCATGATTTCTTGGTTATCTTGGTTGATGTTTGTATGTTACAGGTTTTTGTTACCAGCAGCTCTATTTTTCATCGGTGTACAGTCCTGCTTAGTCTTCTCCTTACTTTCCTCACTAACCCAGCTCCCACTAAATCCCCACTGTCCCCTCCTATATCCCACTCTCTAAACTATCTATCCCTTTATTAGTATGAACCAAAACCCTCCCCCCAGATCCTAATTTAAAAGCTCCTCCAGCCATCTAACCATTTTTCCCCCCAGAGGAGTTGCATCCTCCCCATTAAGGTTCAGCCCGTCCCAACTGTAGAGCCTGTAACCGACAGAGAAGTCGGACCAATTCTCCATGAACCCAAACCCTTCCTTCCTGCACCAGATTTTGAGCCACTTATTTAACTCCCTAAGCTCCCGTTGTCTCTCTGGTAACGCTTGTGGCACTGGTAGTATTTCTGAAAACACTACCTTGGTGGTCATGGACTTGGGCTTCTCTCCTAGTTCCCTAAAAGCCTTTTTAAGGGATCTTCTATCTCCCCCTGACTTTGTCATTGGTGCCAATGTGTACCATGACCGCCGGAACTTCCCCACCCCCACCCAGCAATCCGATCCGCAATATGCCGAACCCGAGCACCCGGCAGACAACACACTATTCGGCATTCACGGTCTCGGCTGCAGCCACTGGTGCAGGAAATACCTGGTTTCCTACAAGACACTAAGAGTGTTCTACAGGCTTTTTATAGCCTGAAGTGGGAGCCACGTTTTGCATGGATCACTGCAGACGTGACTTCCCTCTCTCCACCGTCTTTCCACATGACTTGGCTGTCCAGGCATTATGCTGGTTTCTTGCTGTATATTCAGATTTTTCATCCCGCTTCCAGCTTTTTTTTCTTATTAAAACATAACTTTTTTATGTTCAATGACAGGTTTTTCCTGCAATTGTCGGGAGTTTCCATGGGAGCCAAATTCTCCCCCTCCCTGGCCAATGTGAACATTGCCTGGTGGGAACATGCATTTCTATTCTCCCCGACCAATCCCTGGGCATCCTCACTGGAGTAGTATGGTCGTTACATCAACGACCTGCTGTTCATATGGTCGGGTGATGTGGCGACCATACCACTCTTTGAGGAGTTTTTGAATTGCAATGTGTGCAATTTGAAATTTACTGTGCACTCTCATGCTACTTATATTTCCCTTTTGGACTTGTCTCTGGAGGGCAATGAGTGTACTGGTTCAATTAATACCCGCACTTTTCGCAAAGAAACCGCGGGTAATACAACTCTCCATGCGGCATCTTGTCATCCTCCCCATGTTGCTAAAAATATCCCTAAGGGTAAGTTTATTCGCATTAGGCGAAACTGCACTCAGGATGCAACATGCCGCAAGGAGATGCGATCTGCTGCCTTTTGCCTCTCCATGAGACAATATTCCCAGCACAGTTTATCATGCGCCCAGAAGGAGGTCCTGTCTAGACCCAGACAATCATTATTATTTACCCACCACAACCACACACGTCACTCTGTGAGCTCAGATCAGTCACGGCATTCCCGCCTGCCTGTTTTTGTCACTACTTATAGTGTACAATACTCGCAGATCTGTAATATAGTAAGAAAACACTTACCTGTACTTTCAACAGATGACCAATGGCCCAGTGTCTTGAAGGGTGGCATCTTGTGCTCAGCCCCTAGAGCGCCCACACTGGGCAACAGACTCTGCCCCTCTTTGTATTGTGAAGGGACACGAGCTTCTCCAGTGTGGTTGCGGTTTCTCGGAAGCTACAAATGCGGGCATAAAATCTGCATGTGTTGCTCCTATATGCGATCTGGCAAGGATGTTATTTCCTATGCCATGAATCAAAGTTTTTCTATCAAACAATACATCAACTGTTTCACCACTCATGTGGTGTATTGTATTTCATGTACTCTCTGTTCCCTCCAGTATATTGGTTGCACCACCAATGGCCTTAAAGTTAGACTGTGCAGGCACATCTCTGACATTCCTCATTCACGGTGGCAGCACAGAGGGTTTAATAGTGCAAGGCTTGGAAAGGGTTACTCCGCCACCTAGGGGTGGTAATTACAAGAAGAAGCTTTTGAATCGTGAGTCCTTTTGGATTTTTAAAATGGGGTCAACTACACCACGTGGACTCAATCGGAAACATAACCTGATATTACACTATTGAATTTTTGATCCATGACTTGTGTGTGTTCTCTTGTTTTAATTAACCATGCTTTTTAGCAAATGTTGTCAATTTCATTTGAAGGAGGGGCTTGTAGTTAGTGTGTCCACCTGCTTTCAAGTGGAGGCGCTATATATCTAACCCCCTCCTCAGTATGTGTATGTCATGAGTAAGGATCGCTACTGTCTCTGATCCA
Source organism: Bufo gargarizans (assembly GCF_014858855.1). NCBI lineage: Eukaryota > Metazoa > Chordata > Amphibia > Anura > Bufonidae > Bufo > Bufo gargarizans. The sequence continues at coordinate 66,663 of NW_025334743.1, read as the reverse complement.
AAACATGTAGACTGGACTGTAACTGGCTTTTATCTGCACTGAAAAATAAAGGTAACATTTTAACCGAGCTGGACCTTTTTCTCTTTTTACTAATAGAGTCCCCTACCACCAGCAGCTGCCTGACCTTTGCTGCACTCCTTTTCCCATCCTTTCTGAAGCGGTCATCTTCCTGGTTGCTAGGAAAAATGCCCTGCTGCAGTGTTGCTGGGCCTGGGCTTTCATCCCTAATATCAGCCAAACAGGCATATTTACTAGGGCGTTCTAGCTCAGGACTAGCCTCCCTGGCACTTTTTCCTCTACTCCTTCCTACATTAACCCAACTGCTGACCCGATAGTCCTGATCTTGCCCTCCTCCTACCTCTATTTCACTGACCCCAGTCAGTGGCTGCACAGTGAGGTCTAAACCTCTCTCCAGGTTTGCAATGCCCCTAAGTATTTCAAGCTGCCTATTTAGATACAAGATCTGGGCTTCCAAATATGCAGCATGCTTGCATCTAGTACAAATGTATTCAACCTCGATTGGCTCTTCAAGACACGCATACATTGCACAAGACACACACTTATTAGCATTGCCTATGGAGCACATGTTTAAATAGGGATGTACAGAAAAGAAGGAAAACAGAAAATATGAGTTAGATTTAGACTCTGCTGTAATTGGAAAACTTGCTAGAATTAAGCAAACAACACACAAGGAAAATCTATCAAACCTTAGTTTGTTGCTCCTTGTCTTAAACTCTGGTTCTTTAAACTCCACTTATTTAGTAGCCCACTTAGTGCAGCAAGCTCAGTATGTATCATATATATCCTACATGATATGATAAATACTGTAAATTCATGGGTGTAAATTACCACATTTAAAATCACAGAAAATAATAGCACTTACATAACACTAGATGCAAAAAGTATATATAGACTAAAACCTCATTGTGATATAATAAAATCTGAAATTCCTAGCAGTAACCCACTCTATTTGATACCTATTTCTATGCCATTGGGCATCGATTTTTAGAAGGGCAGACCCTGCACATATACTGTGTGTCTACTAGTTACCTCTGTGTGCATTTCAGCATCCACTTAGAGGAAAAGCAAGGGCAGCTATATGTACAGCATCATCTAATCAAAAGCAGCCTGTCAATAGGTGAGATAATGAAAGTGCTTTACATACAGCCACTCCTTAACCTCTTCCGGACACATGACGTACCTGTACGGCATGTTGTCCCGGTACTTAAGGACACATGACGTACCAGTACGTCATGTGTATTTCCAATCACCGCCGCTCGGCGGGTGGTGATCGGAACCTGGTGCCTGCTCAAATCGTTGAGCAGGCACCTTGGCTAAATGCGCGCGCGCGGGGGGGGGGGGGGTCCCGTGACCCCCTTGTGTCGGCGATCACTGCAAACCGCGGGTCAATTCAATGTTGCTTCGGTGGTGCCATCAGGTCCCCATGGGGCTGTAGGGGGGACCAGATGGCATGGCATCTTACATCACAAAAAGTGTAAAGCAAGCGATCAAAAAGTCATATGCACCCGAAGATAGTGCCAATCAAACCGTCATCTCATCCCGCAAAAAATGAGACACTACCTAAGATAATCGCCCAAAAACTGAAAAAACTATGGCCCTCAGACTATGAAGACACTACATGATTTTTTTTTTGTTTCAAAAATAAAATCATTGTGTAAAACTTATATAAATAAAAAAATTCCATACATATTAGGTATCGCCACGTCCGTGACAACCTGCTCTATAAAAATACCACATGATCTAACCTGTCAGATGAATGTTGTAAATAAAAAAATTAATAAAACGGTTCCAAAACAGCTATTTCTTGTTACCTTTCCTCACCCTAAACTAGTACAAACAAAACTTCCACCCTATCCTATAGTTTCTAAAATGAGGTCACTTTTTTGAGTTTCTACTCTAGGAGTGCATCAGGGGGGCTTCAAATGGGACATGGTGTCAAAAAAAACTGTCCAGCAAATCTGCCTTCCAAAAACTGTATGGCATTCCTTTCCTTCTGCGCCCTGCCATGTGCCCATACAGCAGTTTACGACCACATATGGGGTGTTTCTGTAAACTACAGAATCAGGGCCATAAATATTGACTTTTGTTTGGCTGTGAACCCTTGCTTTGTAACTGTAAAAAATATATTAAAATTAAAAATGTGCCAAAAATGTGAAATTTTGAAATTGTATCTCTATTTTCCATTAATTCTTGTGGAACACCTAAAGGGTTAACAATGTTTTTAAAATCAGTTTTGAATACCTTGAGGGTGTAGTTTCTAGAATGGGGTTATTTTTGGGTGGTTTCTGTAACGAGCCCCTGCTCGCTCTATTCTGCTCTCACGGCACTCCCTGATGTGACCACAATATCCGCTGGTTCCGCCGTTGATGATCCGGCCTCAAACGACCGCTCATGTCGTTTTAATTCTCACAGAACTAATACCAGTCAGGCTATACGTGAGTTCAAACTGACAAAATTCTTTATTGAATGCCCCACATATATTTATATTGACAGTTGGAACACCTCTTTCAATTGGTAAATTGTAAAACCCCCTCTGATTGGCTATGCAAATGAGGTAAGCAGGGAGGATTAGTTCAAGAGCTTGGCTGGGAGGCAGATGGGTGTGGCCATTGTCACAGAGAGATTCAAACCATGACATTAACCCCCCTCCCGGGAAACAGTCCAACAGTGGGACCCTCGCCGGGTCAACTCGAGGATGTTGGAAAAGTAGTCTTAAGATTCCAGGTCCATCTGCCAGGATAATCCATCCGCATTCCCGTTTTGAGGCCCTGGCCGATATTGTATGGTGAAATTGTTGGGTTGCAAAGCCAGGCTCCACCTTAGTAATCAGTCATCATCTCCCGCCACCCGGTTTAGCCATATCAAGGGATTGTGGTCCGTCATGACTGTAAAAGAGTGTCCATACACGTAGGGCTGCAATTTCTTTTAAGTCAAACATTCTTTTTCCATGGCAGCATATCCAACTTCACGGGGTAACAACTTGCGGCTGAGATACGCCACCGGGTGCTCCTTCCCGTTGTCGTCAACTTGACTTAGTACGGCTCCCAGTCCGAACATGGAGACGTCTGTATGTACGACAAAGCGTTTGTTAGGATTGGGTGACACCAGTATGGGAGCTTGTGTTAGGGTGGTTTTCAACTGTTGAAATGCTGTTTCACACTCCGGGGACCACAGGGCCGGTCTAGGGAGATTCTTTTTGGTCAGGTCCGTCAGTGGTTTGGCTATGTCACTATAGTGGAGTACAAACTTTCTGTAGTACCCGGCTCTCCCTAAAAATGCAAGTACCTGGGCCTTGGTTCTGGGAACTGGGCAGTTTAGGATGGCCTTGATTTTTGCAGGCTCCGGCCTCTGCTTCCCAGATCCCACTCTATGTCCCAGATGTTGTACCTCAGACATCCCGATATTACACTTGTCTGGCTTCAGGGTCAGGCCTGCAACTCTGATTCTGTCTAGCACTATGCCCAGGTGTCTGAGATGCTCCTCCCATGCATGTCTGGCTATAGATTGCGATGTCATCAAGAGATGCATATGCAAAATCCTGCAGACCACTGAGGAGTTAATCTATCATTCGTTGGAAGGTAGCCGGAGCATTTTTCATCCCGAATGGCATTACCTGGAACTGGTAAAGGCCAAACGGGGTGATGAAAGCCGACTTTGGAATGGCGTCCGCCTCCAGGGGAATCTGCCAGTAGCCCATACACAGATCAATAGTCGTCAGATAATGTCCCTGAGCTATTTTGTCCAACAATTCGTCCACTCGGGGCATGGGGTAGGCGTCTGTCACAGTACAGTCATTCAGTCGCCTATAGTCCACATGAAATCGGGTTGTGCCATCCCGTTTTGGGCCTAATACTACAGGGGAAGCCCAGGGGCTTTCTGATGGTTCGATCACCCCTAACTCAAGCATCTCCCTAATCTCTGCTCTCATCCCTTCTTGCACAGCTCTGGGAATCCTATAGGCTGATTGTCTCAGGGACTTCTGCCCGAGGGTCTCCACCTTGTGCCCTGCCAAGTGAGTGTATCCAGGGAGTGTTGAGAACATCTCTTTTCGGTCCTGGAGTAATTCCCTGACCTGTTCTTGTTCCTGGGGTCCTAACCCATCTCCTAACTGAACATCTTCCATCCCCCCAGAACGGTTACTGATTGCGGGAAGCTCCAGCATCGGCAGGTATTCCCGGTGGCAGGAGCACATATGGCGGCTACTGCCTTAGCCCTCTCGTGATGGGCCTTCATCATATTGATGTGGAATGTCCTCTTAATTCTTGTGTCTGCACAGCTAGTGACCACGTAGGTGGTGTCGCACCAGCTGTTTTACCACCTGATAGGGGCCCTGCCAGGAGGCCTGCAATTTATTTTGCTTCAAGGGTTTTAGTACTAGGACCTTCTGACCGACACAAAAAGTACGATTCTGAGCAGATCGATCATACCAAACCTTCTGCTGACTTTTGGCTGATTGCATATTCTCATGGACTAGCTCGGTAAGTTCCCGCAGTTGCTCCCTGAGTTGCAAGACATTACTAAGGATGAGGAGGCCTTCCGGATCCTCTCCCCCTTCCCACTGGGCCCTCACTAAGTCTAAGGGTCCCCTAACCCTTCGCCCATACAACAGCTCAAATGATGAAAACCCTGTGGACTCTTGAGGTACCTCCCTGTAGACAAACAGTAGGTGGGGAAGATATTTCTCCCAATCCTTCCCACTCTCCACGAAGACCTAAAGTAGCTGTTTTAGGGTCCTATTAAATCTCTCGCACAACCTGTTCATTTGGGGGTGGTAGGGTGCGCTCTGGAGGGTTTTAATACCACAGAGCGGTGAACTGATTTCCTTGATCAGGCAATATCTCCTGGGGAAATCCTACCCTAGTGAACACCTGCAGTAAGGCATCAGCTACCATGTCAGCCTGGATATTGGATAGGGGAATGGCTTCCAGGTAGCGGGTGGTGTAATCCACCACTGTAAGAATATACTTCTTCCCAGTGGCAATGGGGCGGGCCAGTGGACCAATAATGTTTACTGCTATCTGGCTAAAGGGTTCTATAATTATCGGCATGGGGTGCAGAGAGGGTTTTGGATGATCCCCCGCCTTTCCTACCCTCTGGCAGGTCTCACAGGTCCAGCAGTATTCTTGTACCTCTGCATGTAACCTAGGCCAGAAGAAAACACGAGACAACTGACTCCAGGTCTTAGCTATCCATAAATGTCCAGCCAAGGGGATCTCATGAGCCAGCCTCAATAGCTCCTTTCTGTACTTCTGGGGTACGACTGTTTGTGGGGGCCCTCGAGCTTCCCGTTGCCCATCCCTTCAGTGTAACAATAAAGAAGCCCTCTCTCCCACTCTATTGTCTTCCCCTAACCCCCCTGGATCCTTGCCCGCCCTGTCCCGATAGCACGCTAAAGTAGGGTCTCTCCGGGTTTCTTGCCTATCGTCGAAAGGAGAATCCCAGGACATGGGGTTGTCAAGTCGGTGTAACATGGGAGGATTTGGTCTTACCTGGGTCCCCATAGGAGTGAAGTTGCCTTGTAGATGGCTTTGTTGTCGGGTGGTCACGGCCATGGCGGTGCAAATGAAGAAGTCAAATTCCCCAAGTCGTTCCCCAAAAGTACTTCTGCCGGTAACTCACGGAGTATCCCTTCCTCGCACTTGTCGCTTCCCTGAGCCTCAATCCAGGTAAACTCTGGTGGTGGATAAACGCAGCACCTTGCTCTCTGCTACCCTGACTGCCACAGTCTGTCCCGTTCGGTCCGACTGAGGAACCATGTGAGGCTAAATAAGGGCAATCGTAGCCCCGGAATCACGAAGTCCCTGGGCTGGCTGCCCATTAACCCATACCGCCTGACGGTGCTGCTGATTATCTTCAGCTGCAGCCTGGACGGGATCAGCCTCGAACAGCTTACCAAACTCTTCCTGAACATCTAGAGGGTTGGCCTTGTTCTGGAGGAAATAAGTCGCCGACCTGGATGACTGGGTAGTCTCTTGGTACCTCAGGGATTGGTTAGGGCAATAACACTGCAGATGACCCGTCTAATTACACTTAGGCCCGGTAGAAGGTTTTGATTGGGCTAAGGGTCTAGAGGCAGCCCACTGAGATTCTGGAGTTGGGCTCGAGGTCGGTACACTGGGCTGCGGTAGTGGATAGTGCTGGCCTCCAATGGATCTCTGAGAGTCCATATATTCATCTGCCAAAGTCGCTGCTTGCTGTACCGTCTGTGGCCGCTTATCTTGCACCCAATCCCGTACTATCGGAGGGGTGTGGTCAAATAACTTCTCTAAGAGAACTAGCTGGGTGATGTCCTCTATGGTATGAGCATGGCTTCCCTGGAACCAGCCCTTGAGGTTCCACTGCAGACGATGTGCCCACTCCACGTAGGTTAGGTTGCCTTGTTTCTGGGATACTTTAAACTTAATCCAGCTGGCTTCAGGGGTCATGGCAAATCGGACTAGCAGGGCTTCTTTTACCCGGTCATAATCCATGGCGTCCTATCCTGCATGGCCCGATATGCATCCGCAGCTTTGCCAGTTAGGTTACTCGCCAGTAAGGCCACCCGATCTTGGGACGGCACTTTATGTATCTGGCACAGTCTCCCAAAGTTCTGGAGGAACTCTTGCATTTCCTCCTCTCCTTCCTTAAATAATTTGAATGCGCGAAAGGGTAACTTACGGACAGGTGCTGTATCTCTAGGTGTTGTCTCTGATCGCCGTATTTCCGGCATTCTGCACTCATGTTGTCGCTCTAATTCTCTCTCTTGTCACTCTAGTTCTCTCTCTTGCTGCTTATCCTGCAGCTGGATGTCTCTGATGGCATTCTGTATGGCGGTCTCGGATGGGTTGGCACCATATAATGCCAACCGGTCTCTAACTCGTTGCTAAAATAAGTCTTCCACGGATGGAGGTCCAGCATCACCATCCCTCTGATCCATCTCCGCTAACTCACTAATCAAGATGGCTTTGTTCATTGTCCCCAACGATCCCTCCTTGGCTCTCAAGTAAATCTTTCAGCGTGTCTCTCCTGCAGGTTGCGTAGCTGGTCATTCCTAGTAATTTGGAGTGTCCCAGTAATTGGAGAGCCAATCCCACCGCTGCCACCAATGTAACGAGACCCTGCTCTCACGGCACTCCCTGATGTGACCACAATATCTGCTGGTTCCGCCGTTGATGATCCGGCCTCAAACGACCGCTTGTGTCGTTTTAATTCTCACAGAACTAACACCAGTCAGGCTGTATGTGAGTTCAAACTGACAAAATTCTTTATTGAATGCCCCACATATATTTGTGTTGACAGTAGGAACACCTCTTTCAATTGGGAAATTGTAAAACCCCCTCTGATTGGCTATGCAAATGAGGTAAGCAGGGATTAGTTCAAGAGCTTGGCTGGGAGGCAGATGGGTGTGGCCATTGTCACAGAGAGATTCAAACCATGACAGTTTCTATTATATAAGCCTCACAAAGTGACTTCAGACCTGAACTGGTCCTTAAAAAGTTGGTTTTTTGAAACTTTCTGAGAAATTTCAAGATTTGCTTCTAAACTTCGAAGACTTGTAACGTCCCCCAAAAATAAAATGATCCTAACATGAAGTAGACATATGGGAAATGTAAAGTAATAACTATTTTTGTAGGTATTACTATGTATTATAGAAGTAGATAAATTGAAACTTGGAAATTTGCTAATTGTTCCAAATTTATGGCAAATTTTGTATTTTTTTATAAATAAAAATCATTTTTTATTTTTATTTTATTTTACCAGTGTCATGAAGTACAATATGCGACGAAAAAATAAGCTCAGAATGTCCTGGATAAGTCAAAGCGTTTTAAAGTTATCACCACTTAAAGTTACACTGGTCAGATTTGCAAGTCCTTAAGGTGAAATAAGGCTTAAAGAGTTGAGTGAGATGGTAGGCTAAAAATTTCTGATTTTATTACCTGTATATTAGAATGAGGTTTTATTCTATATATAATTTTTGCATGTAGTGCAATGTGAGTACTATTATTTTCAGTGATTTCTTTTTTCTATCTGGGGGTTAGTTAAGACCCCAGTGATTCCATAAATACTTAAAAAATGGTTATGCATGTATGTGGCTATCTTTCACCTCCTCGTGGTAGTGGTACCATTTTAAATCACTGAGTCTTGGAGAGGAGAGCAGTACACGCTTCCCACATTAATAGTGATTTCCAGTTGGATATTTAGCTGGGTAAAGATCAGCCCAGTGTACCTTTCCTATACTCTGGCCCTTTACTGGCTGGCCATCTTGTAATTATTTTCGATGCCCATGGCAAAAACCTGCATCCTACAATGCACCCAAAATACTTTTCCACATACTGTCGTCTTCAATCATGGTCCATGGTGGAATGAACCTCTTTGGCTATAAAAAATCATTCATGTTTGAACAGCTTAATATTCAGAATTTAGAAACTGCAGTGTAAAAGCCTTTTTACAAGGACCGACGTTTAGGCATCTGTCAACAAGGAGCATTCCTAGGAACACTGTTCCTGATTATTGCCCTGTGTAAAGGTGCCGTTGGTCATCCAATGAATGAGAAAATGCTTGTTCATAAGGTGAAAGCACATGAAATCATTTTTTCCGGACAGCAGATGTTTCTGTGTAAACAGGGATTTTCTGACCCAGAAAAAATGAACCTGTATGTTGATGGGTGACCCCTGTAGAGATAGCTTGTACCCATACAGCGAAGGTTTATCCCCAAAAAATACCTGGTCAGTCAACCTATGTAAAGTGGCCTTAAATGGCACTTTGATAACACAGTTAAATAGTTTTATATGCAGTAAAATTACTTTCCTTGCATAACCCTGCCAAAGCAGGTGCCTTGTTCAAACCTGCAGACTGCCTGAGACATAAATTTCTTATTGGTTATAATGCAGATTTTTGAGACACCACTTTATAGATTATAATTGGATACATCATGCAAGATTATGCACAAAACCTAATTGCATCTTTCACTTACTTGTGTTTCATATTTTAGGCTCTGTTCACATCGTATTTTGGATTGACTATACATTCGGCACATAAAGTGGATAAAAAAACTACTTATGTATGCACCTGTGTACCATATTGTGGTATAAATCATTCAGAGGCCATCAATATAAAATAAATGTATCATGCACATTTTAAGCTCTTTAACACAATGAAATAGAAAATAAGGTCACAGTGACACTGACATATATAGCTATGGGTAGACACCTGGCTGACAGTATTAACAGCGTTGCGTTATTGCATTTGTTATGCTTTTTTAATATTAGAAACCTTCCAAAAATTGTCCCTCATTGGGGGCATATGGTGTGTAAACACACATGGTGTTATCAGGAAAAAAAAAAATGCCGCTTGTTGGGACCAAGGGTCCAAAATGTATGCCACAGCCGCTATTTATAAACACACACGTTAATTGCAAAGAAAATAAAATTCCGGGTCAGTCAGCACATCTGCCACAGTGGGGAGTGGGGGAAAACTCCCCACTGTATAACGTGGGTAAACTGGGAAGAAGCTACACCTGGATACCAGGAAAAGGGAGCAGGTCACCTCCTAAGCTGCCCTAATCCTGGCCCTGACTCCTAACCATATGAGCAGACCCAGATGGTAGGTGGGCTCATACATAGAAACCTCGGAGTCGCCCTGATGATCCCTGAATAAAGGTTAGGAGTTAGAGATGACCTGTTCCTCCAGAATGCGGACAAACAGGAGTCTCACAGGCCAAGAAACAAAGGTAAGGGAAGACAGTGAGCAGCAACTGGGTCAACGGGTAAGAACCCAGTGATATGACTACCTGAACCCCCATGCAGATCGAATGCATAGCGGCCCCTGGCATAGCTTCTCACTGACTTGTGGTTCCCCTTCCGGGGAACCCAGGGGCCCTCTCACCAAAGGCACAGTCAGACAGGGGAATGTCTAGCAACCATGCTGGACAACACACCAAACAGACCAGACATGGAACACAACACTAGACATAAACACACCCTGTACATAAACTCTCACCAAACATATACAAGGGAAGGAAAGGAAAAATACATAAGGCTGACCTCGATGTCTAACTAGATGGCCCTCACACTGGATCGATGGAATATCCAGGGCAGGAGCATAGCTCCAGCACACACCAAGGCTGAATTACTACTGACCTCATGCTCACAACACAACGTAGAGCCATGAGGCCACACCCAGAACACACCTAGCACCACACCTTAACCCCATACACACCAGACTCGGAAGGAATCAGGAGAGAAGGGAGAGGCAACCAACATGCATGGCGAACAACACAGAGACCGTAACAACAGCCCAGTGCGCAGGTGCACGTCGCCATGGCTGAAAGCAAAAAACAATGCAACAGCACTCTGCAAACGCAAATCATAAAGTAAATACAATCGTGCCATACTCACTATAGAAAATGTTAAATGCTAATGCTGGGTTATAAATGGAAATTCATGGAAAATCCATTTTATACAAAATTATTTGTGCCCGTCTACCGGCGTCTAGGTGATCTCAATAAGTCGGAAACCTTACACTAAAGGCCACATTCACTGGTTACATACCATTACATTTGGGAAATGCAGGTTCCACATGCATGCCAAGCCCACATTATATAATACCTCTCATGGTGCCACAATGGCTTCCATTATATTCAGGGGATGCAGGCTCCACATGCATGCTGAAACCCACACTGTAATGCACCTCTTTGGTGCCTCACTGGCCTCCATTTTGTTCAGGGAATGCAGGTTCCACTAGTATGCTGAGCCCACTCTGTATTCCACCTCTCCTGGTGCCAAATTGCCTCCAATACATACAGGGAGATATACCCCAAAGCAAAAAAATAAACAGAACAGCAATGGTATAATACAAGGATAGCAAACTTTATTTAGACATATAGTTTAAAATAGTTTTCATATACGTTAGCAGCTTTACATTCACAGGAAAAATGCCCACAGGACCACTATTCATGATACATACAAGAAACAATTTCTCCCATAGATAGAGGATATCAATAAACCCCAACCATAAGTAAAGTGCAAAGTGCCACAAAATGGATCAATACATACAGGAGACAATTTATGTAAATTATACAGAGCAGAATAGTCTGTGAATGTAATGCTGCTAACGTATATGAAACTCTATTTTAAACTATATGTCTAAATAAAATTTGTTATCCTTGTATTATACGATTGCTGTTCAGTTTTTTTGGTTTGGGGTATATTGTTAATGTCTTAACAGACAGCTTTTCATCGGGTGTTTTGCTTTTAGTATTGGGTGTGTACATACAGGGAGAGCAGGCTACAGCTTTATAGCTGCACTAATTAAAATCAGCCTATGGGGCAGATGGGCACAAATAATTTTGTACAAAATGTATTTTCCAAGAATCTCACATGCCTGGAAAAATCCTCCCTTTTATTTGGAAACAGCAGCAGTACAATGTAGATGTGGGCACATCATTGAACAGACAAGTCAGTAGTAGATGTGTGTGGCTGTGTTGGGGTAGTGGTAATGGTAGTGGCAGTAGGAGTGATGGAATTGTCAGTATTGGAATTAGAAGCAGGGAGTAGCAGTTGTGGCGGCTGCAGCAGAAGTTTTGTACCGTTTGGGTGTGACACTGGAGGCCGGATAAGACAGTACATAGAAAGCAAACTGGGCATATTCTGGATACTGTTCCAATCTGCCTCCCTAGAAGTCCATGAGGTCAGGCAATGCACTATGCGCCAGAGAGATCTCAGTCCAGGTAGGACGGAACCTACGTTGTTAAGGTGGTATGTCTCCATTTGCAGATTTACATCAGCCTGCCTGTGGGAGTTTTTCTGCTTGTGGTAGCAGAGGCGGTGGGAGGTGGGTGACTCGGCAAGAGGGAGCCAGGGGGGCTTTTTCATAGGAATTTATTAGTGCCAGATCCGGCGTTCAAAATACCGGAATGCCCGATCCGTGCTTCCGGTCTGTGCATGTGAAAAAAATGTGAAAATAATAAATGCCAGATCCGTTTTTCCGGGTGACACTGGAAAGATGGATCCAGCATTTCAATGCATTTGTATGACGGATCAGGATACTGATCAGTTTTACAAATGCCATCAGTTGGCATACGTTTTGACTGATCCGGCAGGCAGTTCCCGCGACGGAACTGCTTGCCAGATCACTCTGCCGCAAGTGTGAAAGTACCCTTACTTGAATAAACATTTATCCAAATGATTGGCAGGCTTTGTCTTGGTTCCAGCAGGCTTTAGCATAAACTGGCAGGCAAACTCAAATCTGCTTTCTCTTTCTTTGCTGTAATGACAGGCTTGCTTAATAACTTTGTTTTCCTTCTTTATATGCTGCATTAAACTATGCTTAAATCTGGTTTCTGTACTTCTGATCTACTCTGGTATCCTTGGATGGGGTGCCGTCGACTATTATTCCCCTCCTGACACTCAGTAAAATTTATCTTCAGCCGAAGAACTCTTCCTCTTGCTGATTTCTCTTATGGTGGCTGAAGAACTATTCCTCTTGCCCCTATGGCTTCCAGACATCTTTCTTCATAGCCAGCAGAGCTTAGGGTGCTCTGGCTGGCGTAGGAACGCCTGAGCACGCCCTGTCTAGCTTAGAACTAGAACTAGCACTAAGGCCTCTTTCACACGGGCGTCGCCTGTGAGGGCCGGATATGATGCGGGTGCGTTGCGTGTAAACTTACGATTTTTCCACGCTAGTGCAAAGTGTTTGAATGCGTTATTTCACACGCGTGAGAAAAACCGGCATGTTTGGTACCCAGACCCGAACCTGGACTTCTTCACAGAAGTTCGGGTTTTGTGTTTGGGATCTGTGATGTGTAGATTTTATTATTTTCTCTTATAACATGGTTATAAGGGAAAATAATAGCATTCTTAATACAGAATGCTAAGTAAATTAGGGATGGAGGGGTTAAACAAATATTATACTCACCTCATCCACTTGTTCACGCAGCCCAGATTCTCTTCTTTCTTCTTCTTTCAGGACCTGGGAGAAAAGGAGTTTTAGTGACTTCACTGCGTTCCTCACATGGCCCATCACCATGGTGATGGACCATGTGATGTACCATGTGATGAGGGCAGTGGCGTCACCAAAGGTCCTTTTCTCCCAGGTCCTCAAAGAAGAAGAAAGAAGACAAGCCGGGCTGCGTGAACAAGTGGATGAGGTGAGTTTAATTTAAACTTTATTTTTTTTTAACCCCTCCATCCCTAATTGACTTATCATTCTGTGTTAAGAATGCCATTATTTTCCCTTATTACCATGTTATAAGGGAAAATAATAAAGATCGGGTCCCCATCCCGATCGTCACCTAGCAACCATGCGTGAAAATCTTGCTAGCGGGTGCTTGCGATTTTTACACAGCCCCATTCACTTCTATGGGGGCTGCATTGCGTGAAAAACGCACAATATAGAGCATGCTGCGATTTTCACCCAACGCACAAGTAATGCGTGAAAATCACCGCTCATGTGCAGAGCCCCATAGAAATGAATGGGTCTGGATCCAGTGCGGGTGCAATTCGTTCAACTCGCGCATTGCACCCGCGTGGAATACTCGCCCGTGTGAAAGGGACCTAACTGGAAACTCCTTCCCCACCCTTCTGGCATAAAGCAGGACTGGCCCACTTCTGCCCTGAGGGGGGAGAATGGAATGGTGAGTTCCATTCTCTCTAACTATAACTCTGCCATTTGCACTGACACCTGCTGGTGAACCAGACACTTTACATGTAATAAACAGTTACATAACAAGATTAGGAATGCACAGTGTAGAGGACCTGGACAAAAATACATACGATGGCATTTAGGTTAGACCATTGAAGGGGTTCTCTCATCATGGATCGCTATCGCTATGATATGCCCCCTTTGTCTTATAGGTGCTGGTCCAACCGCTGGGACCCGTGCCTATATCGAGAACGGAGCCCCGCAAGTGAAGGAAGGCAAAGGTTTTGGCAGGCAGGCTTTCCAAGGTGATTAAAGGTATAATTCAAGAAGATCAGACAGGTTTTATACCCGGAAGAACAATATACTCAAACATTAGAAGGCTGTACCTTAACATTGAGGCTAATAAAACAGATGCTGATGAAAAAGCTATACTCTCATTGGATGAGCAAAAGGCATTAGATTGTATTGAGTGGGAGTATTTATGGGCAGTTCTAAAAAGGGTTGTTATAGGGGAGGGATTTATAAGATGGATCCGACTTATATATTCCAATCCAAGGTCCCGGGCGATGGTGGATGGGAGCTTGACCCTGCCTTTTGCCCTTCATAGGGGCACTAGGCAGGGATGCCCTCTCTCCCCATTGTTATTTGCTATTGCAATAGAATCTTTGGCATGTATGATAAGAAATAATGGGGAGTGTAGGGGCTTCCAATATAGGGAGGGAAACGAGAAATTAATAATGTATGCTGATGATATCTTATTGTGTTTGCACAATACTGGGGATGAGTTTAAAAGAGTAATAGATATAATAGATACGTTTGTTTTTTTTCGGGTTTAAATATAAATTGGGGGAAATCCCATATGATGTTACAAGGGAAGGGGATATCACAGAACACCTCAAGGGTGCATGTGCTTGAGCAACACGAGAGCTTTAAATATCTAGGCATACAGATTTCTAGAAATATACAAGATTACGAAAAATTTAATGTACTCCCTTTAATAAAAGATCTTAGAACAAAAATACATATTTGGAAAAAATTACCAATGTCAATTCAGGGCCGGGTGAATTTAATAAAAATGATTTTTCTCCCAAAAATACTGTATGTGCTACAAAATGCCCCAATGTGGTTGCCTAAGAAAACTTTTAGGTTGTTGGATAGTTTAATGGGGGAATTTGTTTGGAAAGGTGACACTCCCAGGCTAAGGAGAGAAGTTCTTCAGCTCCCAGTAAAAGAAGGTGGATTAGCAGTGCCCAATAGTTTTTTTTATTACTTAATAACACAATATAGTCAGATAAAAGGAAGTTTAAAAGGATTAGTGGGGAGGGAGGAATTAATAAAAACGGGGTGGATTGGGGACACGAATCACTTAGCGGTGTTGGAGTCAGGAACACTGGGGAAAAATAACACAGGAAATAGGATAATGAATCTAATGGAATACATATGGGTGGAACTTAAAAAAATGAAAATAATGGATTTTAAAGGCTATTTGCAGTATACACCTATTTTGAAGAATATGAACGTAAAGGAAGTACAAATGATTAGGCCTTATATAGATTGGGAAAAAAAGGGGGTAAAATATCTAGCTCAGATATTTGAGGAAGATAAATTGAAGGACTTAGCCACCTTAGAAAGGGAGTTTGGGATCCACCAAAAGGACAGTTATAAATATTTCCAGTTCAAAAATGCCGTCAGGTCATCAGTTAATTCAAACAAATCTAGAAAAGAACAATCAAATAGAATATCTAAATTTACTAATGGTGGGGAAAAAAGTGGAACTACGGCAAAAAGATATAGAATTTAGATGGAGGTAAAGAAAGAACGGATCATAATACTAGCCAGAGAGTGGGAAAAAGAGCTTTTATCTTTTACGGAAGAAAAATTGAATGAGGCCCTCAGAAGCTATATTAAGGTGTCAGAAAGGGCCTCACACAAAATCTCCCAGTTTTTTATCGTCCATAGGTTACATCGATCTCCTTGGGCGTTAAAGAAAATGGGGGTCAGAGCCTCAGATAAGTGTCCAAAATGTAGGGGTGAGAGGGCTGATCTTATGCACTGTTTTTGGAGATGTCCTAAATTGTTAAGGTATTGGAAAGATATTGTAGAGATAACATCACTAATTTCGGGTATTCAAGTTTCTGAAGATACGGTTGTCTGTATTTTGGGGGCTACGGCACATCTTAAATTAAAAAGAGAGATACAATCGGTATTGTGTAAAGTATTATTTCAGGCTAGATTGCTTATACTTCGAAAATGGGTAAATAAAGATCCTCCTTAAGTGGGACAGTGGCAGGAAGCAGTGCTCAATCTGATTAAACTGGAACAGGCGTCTGAGAGATATAGGGATAGAGATGAAAAAATGGATTAAATATGGAAGAATTGGTTGAACCAGGGCCATGGAGCTGCCCTCCATTCATTTTCTATGGGGCCGGCGAAAATAGCCGAGCTCCGGCTCGGCTATTTCCGCTGGCCCCACATAAATAAATGGAGCGGAGACCGCGCATGCGTGGTACGCTCCCATTCACTTCTATGGGGAGCCGGCTTGGTGGTGGACGGACCGGAGTCCTCCAGCCGCCACCACCTTGCGGAGCTTCGTTCTCTATATAGAAATATGCCCCTTATTGTCTATGATGAGACAACCCCTTTAAAGATAGTAGCAGGGTGTAGTAGTGGTAACACCTCTCCTGGATGTTACACACGCACAGCTACATGTACCACCTTAATCAAGGTTGCCTTGATTGCCTGACTGAGACCACCTTGGCGCGGGTAAGGCGGGCACAGATGTGTTTTGATCAAAATATATTGGCTGAGCGTCTCAGATTTTATTATTAGAGTGAGGGCTTAGTCCATATATTATGTTTGCATCTATTGTTTTAGTGCATTATTTTCAGTGATTTTATAAATGTAGCCATGCACATCCGCATATTTACTATAATATTATGTAGGATGTTTTGCATCTTTTTCCGTGATTTTTGATTAGTCTTGAATGATAGTGATGGACGAACATTGGCCGGGACGGTTTGCGAACGTGCGTTCGCGATCAAATGTTTGAGAACCGCGCGTTTGTGGCGGGCCCCATTCACTTTAATGGTAGGCGAACCTGAAAAAACTTCAGGTCTTATTTGCAGCCACCAAATACTTACTAGAAGTGCACAAACAGTCCCACAACATGGACAGTGACATACCAGAGGGGGGGGTCATTGGCAAAAATTCCCACAAAAAATATGTATATTAATCAAGGGCCATTTTTATGCGTCTTAAAGGTAAATTCTCAAAAATTTGCCCTGCTGGAGCCTAGAAAAGTTTTATGTTAGGCCACGGGAGTTCAGGCCCCAAAATTTAGGCATTTACCTGACAGAAAAGAACTTGTGAATATGTGGCTGGAAATACATTAGGCGGTCACTGGCTAAAAATTTTACTGTTGGCCAGTACAGGCCCCTAAAATTTGGCATTCACCTGACAGAAAAGAACTTGTGATTATGTGGCTGGAGGTACATTAGGCGGTCACTGGATACAAATTTACTGTAGGCCAATACAGGCCCCTAAAATTAGGCATTCACCTGACAGAAAAGGCCTTTTATGCCGCTGTATATACATAAGATAAGGACCATTCTTTGTTCTGGATGGTGGTGGATATGTGTGGGCTGGCATGATGAAAATAAAATTACACGTGGTTGTCACAGGTGTTGAATTCCTCTGAGATCCATGCCTCATTAATTTTTAGAAATGTGAGGTAGTCCACACTGTCGTGCGCTAGGCAAGTGCACCTATCGGTCACAATCCCCTATGCTTCGCGGAACGTCCTTTCAGACAGGACACTCGATGAAGGACAAGCCAAGAGTTCCATTGCAGAGTGTGCCAGCTATGGCCACAGGTCAAGCCTGCACACCCAGTATTCTGCATTCTGCCAGCCCTATGTGATGCTAGTAAAATGTTCGCCACTTTGTGTTTGTACCGGGGGTCTAAGTACGTTGCCACCCAGTACTGGTCCTTTCCCTTTATGCTTTTTATACGGGGGTCCCTCTTCAAACACTGGAGCATGAAGGCCCCCATTTGCACTAAATTAGAAGCGGTGGAGCGCCCTGGTTCCTGTTCATCACCCAGGAGAATGTCGTCCTCAGTCTCCTCACCCCAGCCACGGACAATACTAGGGATCCCAGAATTCCTCCTCAAACCCTGCTCTTCCTACTTCTCCTCCTCCTTCCCCCAGCCACTATCCTCCTCTGACTCCTCTTCAGACTCCTGCTGACTTGTTTAAGATGGAGTAGCCCCCCTGGCAATTCATTCAGCATTGCGACTTCCTCATCTTCCTGCTCCTCGATGGCTTTATCAATGACACAACACAATGCACCCTCCAGAAAGAAGGCATAAGGTACGATGTCACTGATGGCGCCCTGGCTGCGACTGATTTGGTGATCTCATCAAATGGCCGCAAAAGTCTGCATGCGTTGTGCATGAGCAGCCACTGGCGCAGTGAAAAGAAACCTATCTCACCAGAACCTGCCATGCCACAGAGTTCGTACAAGTAGTCGTTAATGGCACGTTGCTGCTGGAGCAGCCTATCAAGCATATACAAGGTGGAGTTCCAGCACGTCGGGCTGTCACAAATCAGACATCTGACAGGCAAGTGGTGTCGATGCTGAATGTCAGCAAGACGAGCCATGATCGTGTAGGATCTTCTAAAATGTCTAGAGATTTTCCTAGCCTGCCTCAAGACATCCTGGACCCCGGGGTATTTGGCAAAAGAAATCGCTGCACGACTAAGTTCAGGATGCGTGCCATGCACTGTATGTGTGTCATTTTGCCCTGCTTCAGCGTGCTCAGCAGATTGGCACCTTACCAACTGTCAAATTGAGCGGGGTTAGCCACTGATTGGCCTCTGACCGCAGAGCTGAAAGCAGTGCAGGATCGGTGTGGCTCTTGGCTTCCAGGCACAACAGCACAGCATGGCAACGTCCCACCTGGGACGTCGAATAGGTTATGGGGAGCTTGGGGGGCGCAGCGGAAGAGACGGTAGCAGTGGAAAAGGAGGAGTCAGCCGAGGAGGAGACGGAGGATGGAGGAGAAGAAGAAGAGGCAGGCCTGCATGCAATCTGTGGCGGTAACCCCAAATCCACAGGAGAGCCACGGGTTACATGCTTGACAGGCGGCAGAAGGTTCACCCAGTTGGGCAGTAAAAGTTATGTACCTTCCCTGCCCGTGTTTGGTAGACCATGTGTCATTGGTCAGATGTATCTTGGCACCGACACTGTGTGCCAAAGATATATTCACTTGCCGCTGAACGTGGCCATATATCTCTGGGATGCTCTTCTAGGAGAAATATTTCCTTTCGGGGACCTTCCATTGCAGTGTGCCAATGGCCACAAAATTCGCTCCAGATATACTTGCAGTCTGCTTTTTGCCCTGTGAGCTCTGCCTGCTTCTCCTCCTCCCTATCTGCTGCTCCGTCTCTCCCTCTGAACTCCCCTCCTCTTTACCTCTTCTGGGCACCCACAAGACGTCCATTAACACCTCATCATCGTCACCTTGACCACCACTGACATTTGAGATCTCAGGGTAGGCAGCAACAGCGGGGACCTCCCTTCTTGGGCTGATCTGGGTACTGTCGTCAGACCACTGGTTGGCGGCCGTTGCTACCTCCTCTTCCTCATTTGATGTCAAGAATGGCTGTGCATCTGTACGGTCTGGGAATGCATAGGAAAGTAATCTAGTGGAGGGGCTATGGTGGTGGTGATGGTGCATTTGGGGGTGCACAGAGCAGAAAGTGAGCAGAGTGCAGATACAGAGGATGAGGAGGGTGCAGAAGCGGAAGGGTAAGTGAGCCACTCAACCAACTCTGGTGCGGCCTTTGAATTAATCGCACACGCCTTCTCCAACTTTCCACTTGTGCTCTGGCCTGGTGCACCTGCCTGACCCCTACCACCCCTGTGGAACGGCCTGCCTCTTCCTCTGCCTGTCATTTTCAAAATTACCCTGTGCCTAAGTCCCTAGAGAAGAGCAGTATTTGTGGAAGCAGGTATAACGCAGGCCTCAATATATATTTGGTGGAAACCGGTATATTATACCCCTTAATCAGTATTTTGTGGAAGCAGGTATATCGCAGGCCTCAATCAATATTTGGTGGAAACAGGTATATCAAACCCCTTAATCCGTATTTTGTGGAAGCAGGTATATCGCAGCCCTCAATCAGTATTTTGTGGAAGCAGGTATACTAAACCCCTTAATCAGTATTTTGTGGAAGCAGGTATATAGCAGCCCTCAATCAGTATTTTGTAGAAACAGGTACCGTATTTTTTGCCTCATAAGATGCTGTTTCCCCCCCCCAAAAAAGCTGCTTCATTAGTACCGGGAAGCAGTCAAGGATCTGTACTCACCGCTTCCTGGTCCTCCGCTCGGCTGTCTGCTGTGCAGGGCTGCGCACCATGTGACCTCACTGTGCACAGCCTTCACAGCTCAGAATCAGGAAGAAGAGAGAGAGCGCTGGTGGTGAGAATCAGCGGCATCCAGGAGCAGGAAAGGTAAGTTATTTTTTTATTTTTTAGTTTATTTGCGCTTATGGCTGACAAGAGGGGGGCATGTTGGCTGACATGGGGGCATGATGTCTGACACGAGGGGCTAATGGATGACATGGGGGACTGATGGCTGACATCGGGGGCTGATCTGAGGCATTGGGGGTCTGATCTGAGGTCTGATTAACATTGGGGTCTGATTGGGGCTGTGAGCTGAGGTCTGAATAACATTGGGGGTCTGATTGCTGGTCTGACCTGAGGTGTAATGAAAAATATTTTTTTCTTATTATCTTCCTCTAAAATCTATGGGCGTCTTATGGGCCGGTGCGTCTTATAGGGCGAAAAATATGGTATATTGTTGTGCATTTTCATACATATACAATATTATCTAATGACATTATGATCAAAATGTATGCTCATTTCATTGCCTTTAAGAATAAAATCAGCCTGAACCAGAGTTCTATTATGTGGCTGAGGAAGCCAAGATGAGTTCATGGCATGAGTTTATGGCAAGTTCAGTTTATAAAAAATAATTGTGAACATAAACGGACATTGTGTTTAAAAGTTATTGCTAAAGATATGGGACCATCTGTAAGGAGTAAGTCAACTCCCTAAGACACATGTCTGTCTGGAGGGAACAAGGTTCCTTGATAAGGTCTCATATCCTTGAGGCACACTTGCTGTATGAGGTTCAATTTATATATTCATAATTATATTATATATATCTCTGCTTGGTATATTTACTTTACAACATATGTTAATCAATAATTCATATAATGTATTATCTATGTGTAACAATGTATCGAATTTATATATGTCATACCATGTATTTACCATTTAGAAGGTATTGTAGAAGGTATAGAAACAAGTAAGTTTATGTTAATTGGATTTCTGGGAAGAGTAAATGCCATTTCAAAACAATAGTTATTCATGGATGTAGATAAGTGAAATATACAAGTTCCGATGCCAAGCATCAAAGCCGCTATATAAAATTTTCATCAAGTCAACCTATATTTCAAAAAGATAAGAGAAGACCTTCCTCAATGATTTATATAGAAAGGTCAACGAGGTCCTGAGAACGTATTATTAGATATTTAATTTTAATGCTTAAAAGTTGTGATGTTCATCTACAGTACTGCAGTACCATCTGGAGGCAGATGGACAATATTATATTATTTAATTATTTGTTCTATACCATATTAGGAGTTGATATGACATCATGATGTTATTAGCATGCGAATACACCCACCTTACCTGATTGGGAATCCCTAATCTAGAGGGGATTATTCTTAGATAAGGGGGGGAATAATTACTCATGTGCGGAGAGCTAGAGAGAGGGAAAAAGATCCATATATCATTGATCCACTCATTCAATCAAAAAGAAAAAAACTTTATCAGAAGAAACTTGGATTATTCTTTTTGGATTACTAGGAAAGTTCTTCAGAACTGGTCCCATCTGAACTCTGTCTACCTTTGACCCGATAACGTATATTTTGTTTACTACTCATGATATTAATAAGATATTTCTCTCGGTATATAGCCAAGAGTTCCCATACTGTGGGAATATATAGTCTTAGGTGCCTCCATAATGTTGATTATTCTCTTAGCAAAGATGCATATTGTTAATGGAAGATCTGACATTATTTGAAAAGAGGACTAAACCCTTGGAAAGTTATTTTCCTCAGTCTGATTGCCGAGCTGAATATTTTTATCATATTAATATCATATATTTTTGATTGGTCATAGGAAAACAGAGTCAAGGGATAACAATTATTTTCCTGTAAATACGTGTTTTATTGTTATAGCCTGTTTGATAACAGAAGATCCTAAGTTTCTCTTGGTATATGAGTCCATTTGTTAAAAAGTATGACACTGGTTGTCATAAATCATTAAATCATACTGTGCTGACCAGATAGGGGTGTATTAGCACCACCGTGTGGTACATTTTGGGTGTTACTTTGTAACTTCATCATTTGTTTTGCAGTTGTATTGTTTTTATATTCTTTGTTTTTCTAATAAACGATTATATATTTTTGCATATACAATTGTTCCTTTGTTTCACTGCTTGCACAAATCAAATTAAGATACTCTCTTTTATATGAAGATCCTTTCATAGAGAAGATATATGACAATATCGAACCCCTTAATGAGTATTTTGTGGAAGCAGGTATATCACATCCCTCAATTATTTTTTTGCCACAACAGTTATATCACACCACCCTGTTTATTTGGGGCGACAGGTATATCGCAGCCCTCAATCAGTATTTTGTGGAAGAAGGTATATCACAACTCTCAATCAGTTTTTTTTGGGGCATCAGGTATATCACACCCGTTGCAAATAGTTGTTCCAATAGCACTTGTCCCTCTATATAGCTGCGGTATTGCAGCAGAGCCGCACACAACTGCTGCACAATACAAATGCACTATAATATACTTTCTATGTTAGAAAGTATGTTAGAAGTATATCACACCCCTCAGTATATCATGCCTATCGGTAGCACACCTATACCAGTCCTTAAAAGGATTTTTTTTTGCCCTATTAGTTTGCGTTTGGTGTCCCTAACGGCCTGTCCCTGCTCCACAAAGCAACCTTTCCCTACACTGGCAAAACACAGAATGGAAAATGGCTGCCAGATCGGGTTCTTTGATAGGGTGGTCGTGTGTCCATGTGCTGAAATGTCCCAATTGGCTGTCCTGCCACACCTGTCTGGATGTGTTATGGGTCAAAGTTTGGCGCAATGCAAAAGAATATGGCGCCGGGGACATTGCCATATGTTCGCATGTTTGGAGAATCATGAACGCACAAAGTTCGCCACAAAATGACTGCCGGGCGAACCGCAAGGCCATCTCTATTGAAGGAGTGGCACCTTCAGGTGTGAATGCGCTTCTATCATGGGAGTAGCATTCTTGTGCATGTATATGACACACGTCTCTGATTAGTTGACGCAGCCAGTCCTCAAAACAACACATGCTCCCTACTGAGGTGGTCTGCTGCATAATGAAATCAGGCAATGCTTTTAGGCTCATTTACACAAATAGATAATCCTTCAAGAGATTGATGACATGAGTGAAACAACACTAATGATAACGACAAACATTTACATGTGGGGAGTATCGTGTTCAAACTCATGTTTGATCGTATACTCACTTTTATGATGATCATTGACTGTATTCACACAGGTCTAGTCATCATGCCTATTGCACGCCCCTTCGAAAAATCTTGGCGAAATGCGCGTCAGGGGTCCGCTCACCAGGGATCAAAGGTCTGTTTCCCAATATCATTTGCTATGTGTTATTTATATGTGTTGGTTTTAGCTTGTGTTGATGTGATATAGGGTTGATGCAGGTGACACATTATGACATCCGTTTTGGATGTGGGATTCATATACTGCTTCTACCAATCGATGTATACTTTTTTACAAGCATGCCAACACCTGCACTTTGATTATAGCTTGTGTCTCCTTTGAGCCTATGCTGAGATTATTTATCCTGTTAATATTGGGCTGATTAGAGACAGGGGCTCTGGGCATATAACGTTCCTTGTGTATCCTTGGTGGGGCGTTGTTCTGTAGCGCCACCACATTACTGCACCTTATCTACTATATTTATTATTGATTGTATCTTTGTCGTCTTTTATGTGACATATTAATAAAATATTAGCAATTTATGTTCATGTGTGTTTGTTTATTGGTTATAATGCCTATTGCAAAGGTCACATGATGCACTTTTACATTATCACAATATATTAACGACAAACAACAATTTACTTGTTCACATCAACAATTTCACAAATATTGAAAGAGCATTTTTAATAAAATTGTTTAGTTGCTACATACATTCACATTAAATGATTATCGTCCACCATGAATTGCTAATGTTTGAATTGTAACAATTATCTACTCATCTTAATGAGCCTGTATTCTTCAACTTTTCATTCAGTTTCTATAAACAACTGTTATTCTATTTACCTTCTCTGATAAGTCTGTATGTACACAGTTCACAGTATGGGATTTTGACAAAATGGGTCAGTACACAGTGAGAGCAAGCTCAGTGGTTATTTAAATATACTATTTGCTTACAGATGTTGTATAATAGCATTTTGGTTTCCTGGAGTGGTAAAATGTGTTTCAAGTACCACTTCTCGCTGCAGCTCTTTCTGCTGTCTTTAAAGTGGTATTCTGGTTTCATCATATTGATGACCTATCCTCAAGTCATCAATATCAGATAGGTGGGGGGTTTGATTCCTGGCACCTCCTCTGTACAGCTGTTTGAAGAGGCAGTGGGACTTGTGCAAGCACCTCTTCCATGTTTATCTGCATGCCGTCTACATTGTAATAGCAGTGTAGTGTAATTACAGCTTTTTATCCCTTTCACTTGAATGTGAAAAGAAGTTATAGGCCACTTTCACAAAACCAGGAGTAAAACCTTCAGGGCAAAGTATAATGGAAAGATTTGTGCCTCTTCTGTGTTATGGAACCAGTCCTGGTTTTAAGTTACAAATAGTGATGATCGAGCATGCTTGGCCGAACACCAGTTCGGCTCGAGCATCTCGATGCTCTGCACATGGCGGTATTTGGCCGAATACCGCATGTGCTCGAGCGCAATGCTCGAGTCTCCGCCCTGCATGTTTCTTGGCTGCTATGCAGCCAATAAACGTGCAGGTAAGTACTGCCCTCACTGTAATGCTGTAGCCATGTTGGCTGCTGGCTATTGTGTGTGGCAGTAGCAGCAATCTATATTTTTAGCGCAACCTGCGCTAAATTGCTAAAACTTTACAGACCCAAAAGTCAGTCTAAGGACTATTGTGTGTGGCAGCAATATCTATTTTTAGCGCATCCTGCGCTAAATAGCATACAATACTTAGGCCGCTGCAGACAGCGACATTAGCGGCGCCACATCTCCAGTCTTAAGTGTGCGCATCCCAAAAATATCTGACATCCAGTGTACTTTTTACATAGACGGTGTCTGCTGTGGACAGTGACATTAGCTGCACCACATCTCCAGTGGATGAACTCCTGGGTCCACAATCTGTGTCTGTCACACCACTGCCTCTTCTTCCCCTGTGTTACGTGCTGGCCAATAACCTGTCGAAGGCGCAGGCCCGGATGCCTCCCACCCTGCACCTGGACCTTTGAAAGCACCATCAGCAACCACATCCACTTCCATGTCCTAGCGCACCGTCCAAATGTCCTTACCACAGTCATTTGAATGCAAGCACAAATACCCTGCCACCCACCCACTCACAGGCCATAGCACTAAATGCGCAGCTTTCAAAATTACTGTCCCTGGAAATGTTTCCATTTAGGCTTGTAGACACTGAGGCCTTCCACAGCCTGATTTCGGCGGCCATCACGCGTTACGCAGTCCCCAGCCACCACTATTTTTCAAGGTGTGCCATGCTCGCCTTACACCAACATGTATCCCGTAACATCACATGTGCGCTGACCAACGCAGTTACTGGGAAGGTCCACTTAACCACGGACACATGGACAAGTGCATTCGGCCAGGGACTCTACATTTCCCTGACTGCACACTTGGTGAATGTTGTGGAGGTTGGGAGTGAGTCATACCCTGAGATGGCAGAGGTGCTACTGACGCCAAGGTTTGTGGGCCCTAATTCCATCAGGGTTTCAGCCACCACCTACGTTAGTGGCTCTAACCCCCACTTCTCCTCCTCCACTTCCACCTCCGAATTATCCTCGTGCAGCAGTCAGTCATCAGTCGATAGCTGGAAGCAGTGTAGCACTGCAGTGGGGAAGCTTCAATAGGCTGTGCTGAAGCTGATATGCTTAGGGGACAAACAGCACACCGCTGCAGAGCTGTGGTAGGGGATAGGAGACCAGACAGAGCTGTGGCTCTCGCCACTCAACCTAGAACATGGTTGCATCTGATTTGGCAAGCTCACACACATCCCATGCCTAGCCTACATCTTAAACTTAGTGGTTCAGCGGTTTCTCAAAACCTACCCCAATTTGCCAGAGCTACTGGTGAAGGTGCGCTGCGTTTGTGCACATTTCCGAAAGTCAACAGCTTCAGCCGGTCTGTCAGCAACGTGAGCACACGCTGTAACTCTACGTTCCACATGTTGGCCAGGTTTTGTGAGCAGCAGAGGGCAGTAGTGGAATACCAGATGCAACATGGTCGTCGCGTTTACAGTCAGCTTTCGCTATTCACAAACGAGGAGTGGGCATAGATGTCTGACCTCTGTGAGGTTTTAAGAAACTTTGAGGAATCAACACAGATGGTGAGCGGCGATAACACTATTATCAGCATAACCATCCCACTTCTGAGTCTACTCAAAGGCTCGCTGCTCACAATTAAAGAGGACACTTTGCATGTGGAAGAGGTGGAAATGGGGGAAGAAATTACACAGGGTGATAGCCAGACCACCCTTAGTTTGAGTTATCAGTGCGAATTGGACAATGAAGAGGAGGAGGAGCTTGGGTGGTCACAAGAGGATGAAAAGGATGAGGAGACTGAGAGTGATCCTCCTGATGACGACAGCGAAGTCTTGCCTGTTGGTACTCTGGCACACATGGCTGACTATATGTTAGACTGCCTTTCCCGTGACCCGCGCGTTATACGCATTTTAGAAACCACGGATTACTGGTTGTTCACCCTTCTCGACCTCCACTACAAGGAGAACTTCTCATCTCTCATTCCTCTGGTGGAGAGGACGAGCGAAACGGTGCAATACCAGAAGATCCTTGTTGAAAAATTGCTCCAAATATTTCCATCTGACAACGCTGGCGGCAGAGTCCGTAGTTCCTTGGCCAACCGAAGAGGGGAGACAAGGGGAACACATAGCAGTTCCAAAAGAGGCAGGGAAACACTCTCCAAAGCCTGGTATAGTTTCATGACACCCCGCCAGCACCCTCACCCTGATGCGCGGCCTAGTGTCACAAGGAGGAAAACATTTTGGAAGATGGTGAAGGAGTACATAGCAGACTGTGTCAGTGTCCTCAATGATCCCTCATGTCTTACAACTGGGTGTCCAAGCTGGACACGTGGAACTGTCGCTCTACGCCTCGGAGGTGCTGGCCTGCCCTGCCGCCAGCGTTTTGTCTGAGCGGGTATTTAGTGATGCCGGTGGCATTATAACAGATAAGCGTATCCGCCTGTCAACTCAAAATGCTGACAGGTTGACTCTTGTAAAAAATGACCAAGGTCTGGATTGACCATGGTTTCTTGACTCCACGAAAGGAAAGCTGATGAACATAAAGGCACTTTAAATGTGTTCCCATGCACCCCTTCCACCACAAACAAGGGTATTTGGTTGAATCTTCCTTTTCTCATCCTCCTCCTCCTACATCATATCAACATGCTTATTCGTTGCATATAATGCCCTCGCATATATGCCTTTCACATAAATTGTTTTACAGGGTCAGCTCAGCTGCAGGCCCTTGTATATAATGTTTTACAGGGTCAGATCACCATCAGGCCCTCACCTACAATGTTTTACAGGGTCAGCTCACCAGTAGGCCCTCGCATATAATTTTTTAGAGGGTCAGCTCACCAGCAGGCCCTTGGAGATAATGTTTTACAGGGTCAGCTCACCAGCATGCCCTCGCCTACAATCTTTTACAGGGTCAGCTCACCTGCAGGCCCTCACATATAATTTTTTACAGGGTCAGCCCACCAGCAGGCCTTCACCTACAATCCTTTATAGGGTCAGCTCACCTGCAGGCCCTCACATATAATTTTTTACAGGGTCAGCTCACAAGCAGGTCTTCACCTACAATCTTTTACAGGTTCAGGTCACCTAAAGGCCCTCACATAATTTTTTAGAGGGTCAGCTCACCTGCAGGCCCTAACCTACAACCTTTAAGAAGGTCAGCTCACCAGCAGGCCCTCGCATATAATTTTTACAGGTTCAGCTCACCAGCAGGCCCTCACCTACACTCTTTTACAGGGTCAGCTCACCAGCAGGCCCTCGCATATAATGTTTTACAGGGTCAGCTCACCAGCAGGCCTTACCTACAATCTTTTACAGAGTCAGCTCATCTGCAGGCCCTCGCATATAATATTTTACAGGGTCAGCTCACCTGCAGGTCCGTACCTCAAATCTTTTACAGGGTCAGCTCACCAGCAGGCCCGCACCTAAAATCTTTTACAAGGTCAGCTCACCTGCACGCCCTCACCTACAATATTTTACAGGGTCAGCTCACCAGCAGGCCCGCACCTAAAATATTTTACAAGTTCAGCTCATCTGCAGGCCCTCACCTAATTATACCTAATTGGTAATTTGCGCGTATGCTGACTTGCTTAGATGTGGTAGACATAGCCGTTTCTCAGGCCCTTTCTCCGGAATCGAACACTGATTTATCGTTACCCGTGGTCACCATGGTTTGCTCTGAAAATAACATTGAAAGTTTATTCAAGATTCAAATGATCATAGCGCTCATCTATCACTGGTTTTCACAGGGTGCACGTCTGGATTGGTCCCCGACTTCACCTCGGGAACTACTTGGTCTTTATATATACAAATAGACAGCACTCCAAAGTTGAAGGTGAAGTAATTAATGATTTTTTTCAGCTGGACATAATTTCAGGCAATTTTTCGGGCTATATGTAGCCCTTCATCATGCCCGGTATGGGGAGCTTAATCGTGGACGCTGGCATAAGTCGAAAGTTGATTCGCTGTTGAAAGTTGGGCAGACATCCGAATGGTACTGTTTTAGATGGTCAGATTAGCAGGCCCTTGCTCCAAATGATTTTGAGCGTCACCAGCAGGCCATCAATCATAATTTTTCAAGGCTGTGTATGATGCCCTCCTTTATGTGTAACAAAGGGTGTATTGGAGTGCTGGTTCCTTGTAATTTTTGGCAGCCCTTTCACTTGTGCATTGGCTACCTGAACAATTATACCACAATGTGAATGAGGCCCTCCTTTATTTGATATACAGGTTGTATCGGAGTGCCTATTCCTTGTAATTTTTGGCAGGACTTGCACTTTATATACAAGTAAATATACAGAAAAGAATTTTTCCGAACAATTTTTCCTCTAAAATCGCTTTTATCTTCGGTTTTGTGCATATTATTGTCAGTCTGTAAAAGTGGCCTACTACTCGGACAACATCGTTCGCAGCAGTGACCTGGGAGTCCAAGATGCATCCAGACATCCTCCCCATGCTGTTCTTGAATCATTTTGGTGGTGTTTCCATCAATTTCTGAACTTTTCCTATGAACCAGGAACCCTCCCCTCTTCAGAGCAGGGGGTGCCTGGTTAAATGCTCAGGTTCTTCCATTGTCTTCCATTATACTCGGGTGCGCGGTAGAGCTCCCGAGCATCTCAATGTGTTCGGCCAGAGCACCCGAGCACTTTGTGGCCTTACATTGGGAATATGGCTGTATATTATAGCTGTTGCCTTCATCCAATCGCACAAGTACATTTGCTGTGCTGATCCATCATCAGCACAAGTATGCTCACAATTGCCTGGTGCACTGGATGAAAATTCTTGTCCTCTGTCATCAGTTAACAGTACACTCTAGAGATTAATATTACATATTACTGGTGTCTTTATAATCATATTTGGTGCCTGTGAATAAAGCAGTAATATGTAGATTAGTTTTCTGAGCAGATCTCAGAGTGGTGAAGTTTTAGTGTATGGAATATGTGACATTGCTAGCACACAGCTGTTAGCAGCGCCGATACTGTAGTATTTTCAAAGTCAATTGTCAGTAGCAGTGTCTTCAGTGTGTTTGTAGAAAGGGAAGGACATCTTATTGCACCTCCCTGTCTTTAATTTCCAGAAAACAGATTTGCAAACTGTTCCATATTTTGTGTGACTGTGTACATTTAGACCCAAAAATGTCAGGAATACAGAAGGATTTGAAACAAAAGACCCAGAGCCAGAATATGGGTAGTAGAAGCACCAGCTATCTGGCCAAAAGTAGTAGTAGTAGCAGTAGTAGGCCGCAGTTGTCCCAGCTGGCTTCAGAAAGGTGCAACATTATTATTAAGGAGACAGAGCATGAGATTGTAGACTCGATGGCTTAGTCCTCCACTATGCAGTAAAATTGACCTGTTATATTCATTCTCCAGGTCAGTATGGTTCCAACGATACCACACTTGTATAATTTTTCTCGCGTTTTAATACTGAAAAACAAATTAAAACCTTTGAAAAAAATATATAATTTTCATAACCATATTCTGACATAATAACTTTTTGGTAGCTATCTGTACATGGCTGTGTCAGGGCTCAATTTTTGCGGGACGATCTGTTCTTTTTCAGTGATACCAATTTTAAGTGTGTGCTACTTTTTGATCACTATTTATTAAAAATTATTGGGCAGTTGAAGTGACAAAAAATAGCAAATTGGCAGTTTTTATTTTTTCCCCCACTACGCCATTTGCCGTATGCCATTAATATTGTTATATTTTAATAGTATGCACATTTTCACACCCGGCGATGACCATGATGTTTACTTTTTTTTTTCGGTTGGTATTTTTATTTTTAAGGAAAGGGGGGTGATTTGAACTTTTATGTTATTTTTTAATATTTGTAAAAACTATGTTTAACTTTTTTTTAAGTCACCTTGGGTGACAATAACTGGGAATCATTTGATTGCCAATAGTATTCAGTGATGGCTAAATAGCCATTATTGAAGACTTAATTTGCACTATATCAATACAAGGCTGCCACCTAGTGGCCTGCATTGATATATAAATCTAATTGACTTTTGACTGATCGCATACATATGCCACGGGTCTCTGCTATTTAAAATAGCAGAGAACCTGCGGCTAAGGCGTCCGCTGCACGCGTGAGCGGGTGCCATGTTTAGGGATCGGACCCATGACGTACAGCTACATCATGGGTCCTTAAAGGGTTAAACACGTTGTTTGTTAATGCCTTCAAGCATGTGTTTACCCATAGCTATGTATGTCAGTATCACTCAGACAAGATTTACTATTGCTGTCATTGTGTTCAAGAGCTTAGGGAGGGTAGAAAGGAGGGGTGGAAGAAAAAGCAAACATTTATTTAAAAAAATTATCAAAAAGAGAACATGTTTTCCTAAACAATCTGAGTCCTAGTAGACTAGAGGGTGTTATATACCAATTTCCAGGGCAATTGGAGCCAATCTGGTTTGGCCCTGTAATGTGAATACAAAAGATTTGAGAATGAATACGTTTACACAGGGTAAGTGAGCAAATATATTTACTAAGTGTGATTAAATATATGATAAAACATGCAAATCACATACAAAATAGCAAAAAATAAATAATTATCACTAGTCTACATATTTAATACTGGTTAAGGTTCCAGTCGGCCATGCTAAAACATATGGCTGTCTACCACGTTATAACACATGACTGACACCCCAGGGTCTACTGTCACGTTCGGGTGTGGGATTGAAACACCACACCAAACATAGGAGAGAAAGGGGTGAGGGAATAAGGCCTGGAAACTAGGGAAAGGAGATGGACACCTCCTAGTAAAACCCTAATCGAAGAAGAAGAAGAAGAAAATCCCTGTATTGACCCTCAGTGGGAAAATTTTGGCATAACAACAGAAATCGCCTTTACAACAGGAGTAAAATAAGAGTAATTAGAAATTAAAGAGTAAAATACTAGAAAAACATAACACAGAATTTACTTTAAAAATTCACTACTGGGTTTCTGGGAACAGTGGTGGTTATAAATCGTAACCGCTGCTGGGAGGAAGGACCTCCAATAACGTTCCTTCGTGCACCTAGGATGCAGCAGTCTGTCACATAAGGAGCTCTCCAGCTCCACGACAGCTTTGTGCATGGGGTGGGAGACATTGTCTAACAATGATGTTAATTTTGCTAGAGTTCTTCTGTCACCCACCTCCTGCACAGTATCAAGGGGACAACCTAGGTCAGAGTTGGCCTTCTTAATGAGCTTATCTAATCTCTGTCTCTCAGCCACATATAAGCTGCCCCCCCAACAAACCATACCATAGAGTATGGCTGATGCCACCACTGAGTCCTGACTAACTACCAGTATGAACAGACCCCAGAGGTAGGCAAGTTCATACACAGGAATTTCTAGTGTCCTAACTCACCCTATAGGACCCTGGTACTAATGTCAGGACTGAGATAACCTGTTCCTCCAAAAGTAAGGGCGAACAGGAGTCTCCCTCAGGCCTTAATTACAAATGACAGGGAAATGCAACACACACAATAACCTAAACAAAATGCAATAGGGAAAAAAAAAAAAAAACTTAACTTCAAGTAGCTATGGCAGCACCAGGAACTCAGCCGAGATCCACACACCAGCTATCCACAACTCCAAAAGAAGCTATAAAGTGCATAGCATAGTGGGAGAAGCGACAATAAATAGAGATGGTTAAATGACCATAATAGCCACAGATGTGGAAAGAAGGTGTGGCAAGCACCAGAAACAACACAGATGTCAATTGATCCAAAAGGAAAACATGTCAGATCAAACAATGTGTTGCCAGTCTCACCAATCTCCTGCCACCTGTCGTGGGATTTTCCGAATGTCTCGGTACATCTGTGACATGTACAAGAGATAGGGGAAATCAATCCTACCTAAGATGAAGTTCCAAGTGGACTCCCATCAGCCTCTTCTACAGTGTGCATCACACATGTCTCAGAGATCACTCAGTAATGTGGTCTTATCAGCACAATGGGGGATGGATACTAACTAATTATCCCTAACCCACTACATTACAAGGAAAACTTTATTATGCAGAATATTAAAGGTAATATATAAAAGACAGAATTAAAGGGTAAAGAACCAATCATTACTTAAAAATACCCTTACAATACAGGCCCAAACCACAGTTTAGGTCCAAATAAAACTTTTTGAAAAATGTGGTGACTCTCAACCGAACTGAACCTCAAACGGTTTAGTCATCTCTAGTATACTCCTCAAAATTGAAACTGCAACATCAACAAGGATAAGTCATGAAATTATGGAATTCACAGGATTGACAGACATTATATACAAATATTAAAATGGAAATAAAATATTCAAAACATCTAAATTTATGTGTTATGAACACCACATTCAGAAATACACTCACTTACATGCTTTGGCATACTATCAATGATGTTATTAATTGGTGTCTGCCACACTGACTGCATTTGGGCACACAAATTATAGAAACATAGTAGATTTAGAGCAGAAAAATACCACCTGGTTCATCTAGTCTGCCTTATATTATTTATTCTTTTTTTTTTTTATGTTAGGATAGACATGTGTTTATCCTAGGCATGTTTAAATGTACTTACTGTAGATATCCCAGCCACATCTATTGGACGTTTGTTCCTAGCTTAAACCACTCTTTTAGTAAAACAATAGATCTGTGTCATGGTCTTACCTTCTTTCTGTTCTCCTTCATTTGACATGTGCTGGCGGCCATCTTGGTTTCTGGTTTCCTTGTAGCCTCCCACCCTGCGGCTTCTCCTTCCCACTGGGAGGAGCTGGATGCCTAGCTCATATATATAGGAGGTCTGTGGCTTCAGTTCCCTGCTTGGTCCTCCTGTGTTCACATGCTTCTAAGACTGCTGCTGCTTCTGGTTCCTGATCCTGGCTTCGTCTGACTACCCTGCTGGTTCCTGATCCTGGCTTCGTCTGACTACCCTGCTGGTTCCTGATCCTGGCTTCGTCTGACTACCCTGCTGGTTCCTGATCCTGGCTTCGTCTGACTACCCTTCTGGTTCCTGACCTCTGGCTTCGCAAGACCCTGCTTCGGTTTAGCCATCCACTTGGACTTTTGCCTTACAGCTTGATTTAATAAAGCCATCTTATTTTCACTTATCTCTTATTGTACGTCTGGTTCATGGTTCCATGACATTAGGACCAAGCCATGAATTCTGACGGTACAGGGCCATCCTCGCTACCTACACTGGTTGCCAGACTTGATCAGCAGGATCACCTGTTGGGTCGGTTCGCTGTGGCGTTGCAAACCCTGCTTGAACGCACGGCTCATTTAGCTTCCGTTGCCGATGGGTCGGTTGTCGCTCCTGGGCCCGCTCCTACTGCCGCTCCGGTTGTTGCGCCAGAGTCTACCCCGACACCTGTTGCTGCGCCTGCGGTGTTTCGGGGCATGACCGGCTCTGCCCCCCTTCCACAGCGCTTTGGGGGAGAGCCAACTCAGTGCCGAGGTTTCCTTAACCAGGTGGGCATTTATTTCGAGTTGCTGCCACATGCCTTTCCTACTGAGAGATCAAAGGTGGGCTTCTTGATCTCGCTGCTCTCGGACAAGGCCTTGGCCTGGGCCAGCCCTTTATGGGAGAACAACAATCCGGTGGTTGCCGAGTTTTCCGGTTTTGTTGCTTCTCTTCGGAAGGTATTCGATGTGCCGGCTCGTGCTGCCTCTGCTGCGAAGCTCCTTATGTCCATCAGACAGGGTTCACGATCCGTAGCTGAATACGCCATTGAATTTCGTACCCTGGCAGCAGAGGTGGGCTGGAATAATGAGGCTCTGGTCGCTGCTTTCTCTCATGGTCTCTCGGATGCCTTGAAGGATGAGGTTGCAGCTAAGGACCTACCAGTGGAGCTCGAGTCCCTTATTTCTTTCCTGATTTTGATTGACACCAGACTCAGGGAGAGACCTTCCTTTAAGGAGAGCCTGCGGAGGTCTTCTAACAGAATGGCGCCTACGTTTGCTGTGTACTTCCTCGGACTCTCTGTTGCCTCCTGAATACGAGGAGTACCGGGATGTATTCGATAAGGTGCGTGCGGTTGCCCTACCTCCGCACCGCCCATACGATTGTGCCATAGAGTTACAATCTGGTGCCGTTCCTCCTCGTGGCAAAGTCTATCCACTGTCGGTAGCGGAGAATGAGGCCATGGAGGAGTACGTGAGGGAGGCGCTTTCACGCGGACACATTCGCAAATCCTCGTCCCCGGCAGGGGCTGGATTTTTCTTTGTGAAAAAGAAGGGCGGTGAGTTGAGGCCTTGCATCGATTACAGGGGTCTCAATCGCATCACGATCAAGAACGCTTACCCGATACCCTTGATTTCCGAGCTGTTCGATCGCCTCAAAGGGGCCACGGTCTTTACCAAACTCGACCTGAGGGCGGCATATAACCTGGTAAGGATCAAGGCGGGCGATGAGTGGAAGACCGCGTTTAACACCAGGACCGGTCATTATGAATCCTTGGTTATGCCCTTTGGGTTGTGCAATGCGCCCACAGTCTTCCAGGAATTCATCAATGATGTTTTCCGTGACCTGTTGCAGCAGTGTGTGGTGGTCTATTTGGATGACATCTTGGTATATTCTGAATCCATGGAGGCCCACATTCTGGATGTCAGACGAGTGTTGCAACGCTTACGAGAGAACAAGCTGTTCGGTAAGCTTGAGAAATGCGAATTTCACCGATCCCAGGTAACCTTCTTAGGTTACATCATTTCCGCTGAGGGGTTCTCCATGGATCCTGAGAAGGTTTCGGCTGTCCTACAGTGGCCCCAGCCCAGTGGTCTTTGTGCCCTGCAGCGCTTTTTGGGCTTCGCCAATTATTATCGGAAGTTCATCAGGGACTTTTCCATGCTAGCCAAGCCTCTCACGGATCTGACCAGGAAGGGCAGTAATCCCCAGGTCTGGCCGCTCGAGTTCATCCGAGCTTTTGAGGCTCTAAAGTCCGCCTTTGTGTCGGCTCCGATTCTGTCGCATCCCAACCCTGGGTTGCCTTTTGTCCTCGAGGTGGACGCGTCTGAGACGGGAGTAGGCGCCCTCCTGTCTCAGCGTAGAACACCAGAGGGTCCTCTGCTTCCTTGTGGGTTTTACTCTCGGAAACTGTCTTCCGCGGAGTGCAACTATCAGATTGGTGACAGGGAGTTATTGGCCATCGTGCAGGCCCTTAAAGAATGGAGGCACTTGCTCGAGGGCTCGGTGGTTCCGGTTCTCATCCTGACGGACCACAAGAATCTGACCTACCTCTCTGAGGCCAAGAGATTGACACCACGTCAGGCCAGATGGGCTCTGTTCTTGTCACGTTTTAATTACGTGGTCTGCTACCTACCCGGTTCCAAGAACATCAGAGCGGATGCCTTATCACGGCAGTACTCCGAGCTGTCCGGGGAGGAGTCGATTCCGACTTCGGTCATACCTCCGAATCAGATCCTGGCCGCTATTCGCACCAGCCTGACCTCTCCCCTGGGTGAGCAGATTTTGGCGGCTCAATCTGGTGCTCCCTCTGGGAGACCCAACGGCAGATGTTTTGTGCCTGAGGAGTTGCGCACTCGGTTGTTGCGAACCTACCATAACTCCAAGGCCGCGGGGCATCCTGGAAAGAATCAGCTGTCCTGGGCTGTTTCACGTCTGTTCTGGTGGCCTTCTCTACGTTCCGACATCGCCGCATATGTAGCGGCATGCTCCGTTTGTGCCCAGAGTAAGTCCCCTCGGCACCTTCCGTTGGGCCTTTTGCAACCCATAGCCACCGGGGAGCGTCCATGGTCACACCTGGGGATGGATTTCATTGTGGACCTCCCTGCATCCCGAGGCCATACGGTCATTCTCATGATTGTGGATCGGTTTTCCAAAATGTGCCACTGTGTTCCTCTCAAGAAGTTACCCTCTGCACAAGAGTTGGCCTCGATTTTTGCCAGGGAGGTCTTCCGGTTGCACGGTTTGCCCAAGGAGATTGTGTCGGATCGGGGGAGTCAGTTTGTGTCCAGGTTCTGGCGCGCCTTTTGCTCCCAGTTGGGGATTCATCTCTCTTTCTCCTCGGCCTACCACCCTCAGTCCAATGGGGCCGCAGAACGATCCAATCAGGCCTTGGAGCAATTCCTTCATTGCTATGTCTCCGATCACCAAGACAATTGGGTTGACCTCCTGTCTTGGGCTGAGTTTGCCAGGAACACGGCGGTGAACTCTTCCTCTGGGACGTCTCCCTTCATGGCCAATTATGGGTTCCAACCTGCCGTGTTACCGGAGGTATTCTCTCCCCAGGATATTCCGGCTGTGGAGGATCACCTTTCCGTCCTACGTGCTTCCTGGGTACAGATCCAGAGGTCCCTTGAGGTCTCTGCGCAGCGCCAGAGACTCCAGGCTGATCGCAGATGAGCGCCCGCTCCTTCCTACCAGGTCGGAGACCGCGTATGGTTGTCCACCCGCAACCTCAACCTTCGAGTGCCCACTCCCAAGCTGGCGCCTCGCTTTGTTGGTCCCTTCCGAGTGCTTCGCAGGGTAAACCCGGTAGCCTATGCCCTTGCGCTTCCTCCTGGCATGCGGATCTCCAACGTGTTTCATGTCTCCCTGTTGAAGCCACTGGTGTGTAATCGTTTCACTTCCTCGGTTCCTCGGCCTCGTCCGGTCCAAGTGGGCAATCGTGAGGAGTATGAGGTGAGCAATATCCTGGACTCACGCCTGGTCCGCGGTCGGGTGCAGTTTTTGGTCCATTGGCGTGGTTATGGTCCAGAGGAGCGTTCCTGGGTTCCCTCCGCGGATGTCCATGCTCCTGCCTTGCTCCGAGCCTTCCACGCACGCTTCCCTCAGAAACCGTTCATTACTCCGCGGAGGAGGGGCCCTTGAGGGGGAGGTACTGTCATGGTCTTACCTTCTTTCTGTTCTCCTTCGTTTGACATGTGCTGGCGGCCATCTTGGTTTCTGGGTTTCTTGTAGCTTCCCACCCTGCGGCTTCTCCTTCCCACTGGGAGGAGCTGGATGCCTAGCTCATATATATAGGAGGTCTGTGGCTTCAGTTCCCTGCTTGGTCCTCCTGTGTTCACATGCTTCTAAGACTGCTGCTGCTTCTGGTTCCTGATCCTGGCTTCGTCTGACTACCCTGCTGGTTCCTGATCCTGGCTTCGTCTGACTACCCTGCTGGTTCCTGATCCTGGCTTCGTCTGACTACCCTGCTGGTTCCTGATCCTGGCTTCGTCTGACTACCCTTCTGGTTCCTGACCTCTGGCTTCACAAGACCCTGCTTCGGTTTAGCCATCCACTTGGACTTTTGCCTTACAGCTTGATTTAATAAAGCCATCTTATTTTCACTTATCTCTTATTGTACGTCTGGTTCATGGTTCCATGACAATCTGGCATTGCTCCTGATCTTATCCCCAGCTAATTTCAGATTGTGTTTAGTTTCTAAACCTTATTTAAATGTTTCAATCATGCCCCCTTTTTCTTCTTTCCTCAAGGCTATACAAATTAAGGGGATCATTTACTAACCAGAACTACTCCTAGGTCAGGCATATTTATGGTGCAGATTGTGGCACAAAGGATCTTTGCACCGCAATCTGTGACTTTTGCCCACTCAGGCCAGTCTAAAAAAGTGGGCATTGCATGGGCAGGAAAGGGGACAGTCTGGCAGGCCCATTTCATTTACCATTCTCTATGCCTCGTTTAGGCGTAAGAAAATTGTCTACATGTAAGACAGCAAGAAAGCTGGATTACATTTAGAAGCAGCGGTGGATCTGCTGAAGTTATGTAGAGGCTGGTGCCTCTACATAACTCTGGCGGATTCACCGCCAGCTATAGGGGATATTAAGACCAGTGTCTAAAACACCGGTCTTAATACATGACCTTCTAAATATTTTAAGTCTATACTGGTATGTTTGATACTTAAGTCCCTCTACCATTTTTGTAGCCTGTCTCTGCACCTGTTCCATTTTACCTATGTCTTTTTGTAGGTGGGGTTTCCAGAACTGGACACAGTATTCCAGGTTTGTTCTCACTAGCACTCTATACAGTGGAATCACAATCTCTCTCTTCCTACTGGTTATACTTTTAGCTATGCAGTGATGCTTCCTACTTGCTTTCCCTGCTCATTGTCCACACTGTGCAACTCATTTTGAAGCTGTTTGATATCTGGACACCTGAATCTTTCTCTTCTGAAGTCCTCACTAACACAGATGAACAAAGGTGAAAATAGACAAATCGCCAGAACCAGATGGCATACACCCCCGTAGCCTAAGAAAATTAAGTAATGTCATAGCCAGACCCTTATTTCTGATATTAAGGACTCTATATTGACAGGGAGTGTTCCACATGATTGGTGCATAGTAAATGTGGTGCCAATATTAAAAAAGGTAAAAAAAACGAGCCCAGAAACGATAGGCCGGTAGGTTTAACATCTTTGCTGGGTAAACTGTGTAAGGGTTTTCTAAG
Source organism: Bufo gargarizans (assembly GCF_014858855.1). Taxonomy (NCBI): domain Eukaryota; kingdom Metazoa; phylum Chordata; class Amphibia; order Anura; family Bufonidae; genus Bufo; species Bufo gargarizans. The sequence goes on along the minus strand of NW_025334743.1, from coordinate 27,467 downwards.
AGATGCTATCTTGGAATACCTCAATGAAAATAAGCAAATAACGCCATATCAGCATAGCTTCATGAGGGATCAGTGATGTCAAGCTAATTTAATCAGTTTCAATGAGGAGGTAAGTTCTAGACTTGACCACGGTGAATCAATGGATGTCGTATATCTGGATTTCTCCAAAGCATTTGACACTGTACCACATAAAAGGTTAATATATAAAATTAGAATGTTTAGACTGGGATAAAATTTCTGTATGTGGGTAAATAACTGGCTCAGTGAAAACAAAGGGTGGGTATTAATGGTACACACTCAGATTGGGTCACTGTGACTAGTGGAGCATCTCAGGGGTCAGTATTGGGCCCTTTTCTCTTCAATATATTTATTAATGATCTTGTAGAAGGCTTGCACAGTAAAATATCATTTTTTGCAGATGACACTAAACTGTGTGAAGCAATTAACAAGGAGGAGAACAGTAGACTGCTACAGAGGGATCTGGATTGATTGAATAATTGGGCAGAGAAGTGGCAGATGAGGTTTAACATTGACAGATATAGGGTTATGCACATAGGAAGTTAAAATACATGTCACCAGTACATACTAAATGGTAAAATACTGGGTAACACTGATATGGAAAAGAACCTAGGAATTTTAGTGAACAGAAAACTAAGCTGTAGAAACCAGTGTCAGGAAGCTGCTGCCAAGGTCAATAAGTTAATGGGTTGCATCAACAGGAGCATAGATGCCCGTGATGAGAACATAGTCCTGCCACTTTACAAATCACTAGTCACATGAGCGAGTTTTCCGCGAGGGTGTGATGCGTGAGGTGAACGCATTGCACCCGCACTGAATCCAGACCCATTTATTTCTATGTGGCTGTGCACATGAGTGGTGATTTTCACGCATCACTTGTGCGTTTCGTGAAAATCGCAGCATGCTCTATATTGTGCGATTTTCATGTGACGCAGGCCCCATAGAAGTGAATGGGGCTGCGTGAAAAACGCAATGCATCCGGATACACCGCGTTGCGTTTTTCACACAAGTAATTTAGCAAGACTCATGGGATATAATACAGGAAGTAGGCATTTTTTTTCTCTGTGTCTGTCTGCGTGTGGTTTGTGGCAGCACATGAGGGAGAAGTCTGCAGCTTTTTCAAGCCCTTGCGGAGCCAAATATCCTCAAAATGCCAAAAACTCCACGTGCCATGGATGTTGAAAAACTTATTGTCCTGGTGCAGACAATGCCTCTGGGATCTTCGGTCTTCAGAATACCAGGACAGATATAAGAAGGACACTGACTGGGCGGAGGCTACCCAGGATCTGTTTACACCCATATGGGAAACGACCAAAGGCCAAAGCCACAAGAATTTAAGTAAGTAAACAATGTATACATGTTTGATCCATGTTGTCCTCCCTAGTATATAGGCCTTGTTATATGTTAGTCTACCTATCACTTTAGAAATTGATACACGTTCCTTTCTTGTCTTTCTATTACCAGTTGAAGAGGTCAAGAATCGTTGGCGGAGCTGCCGTGACCAATTCCGCAAGGAAATGAAAAATCAGCGGAAGAGCGGGGCTGGTCCCCCCAAGAAAAGTCCCTACCTCTTCCGGGAGCAGCTAATGTTCCTTCGCGCCGTCATGGATCTGCGTCTGTAAGTCCATTCTACACACTGTCCACAACATGTGAAGCTATACGCACTGTATGTAGAATTTTTAGGTACTGTGAATGGTTTGAATGGATCAATGTGAAATGTCATAGTTGGCAATAGCAAACATTCACATTGCTCCTTTCTTAACCAAAAGTAGGAGATTAAAATGACAAGTTGAGTAAGATTGATGGTATAGATACCTAGGTTAATGATGTAGCAGGGTTAACCCATATGCTCTATGGAAAATAAGATGTCTAATAAATGTGTAAAAAAGTTGAATGTTTGTTTTTTTTGTTTTTTTTTTAATCGTTTTGGTTAAAGTTAACACGATGAATATAGACATTATATTTCTGAGTGTGTTGGTTACATCTATACTACCACAATTACCACATATGTCTTATATTTGTTGGCAGGGGCGTTGCTAGTGTCTGAAAACATCTGGGGCACAAGCCCACTGTACAATGCGCCCCCGTGAAGCCAAGTCCCACCCATGAAGCTACGTCCCCATCCCCGGGGAGAGGGGGGGTTCACAGTAGTTATTAACCCCTTTCAGCAGTCCCCCCTTCAGTGAATGGGGGACTGCTGAAAGGGGTTAATAACTACTGCAAAGGGACTAGCCATCTGGGCAACCCCCAGATCACCCCCCCCCCTGTATTTGTTCCGCTACTTATCTACTGCGCCGGCATGAGTTCAGTCACTTCTGTGGCATCGGTGCTCAATCGCAGGACGGGATTGAGCACCGATGCCACAGAAGTGACTGAACTCATGCCGGCGCAGCAGATAAGTAGCGGAACAAGTACAAGGGGGGATGGGGGGTGATCTGTGGGGTTGCCCAGTTCCAATCAATATAAAAAGTCCCTGGAATATGCCCAAAAAATGCTACCAGCAATCAAGCATAACATTCAGGGCACTGGACAAAACATCTGGGGCGCAAGCACCAAATGTTTTGACATAATGACACCCCTGTTTGTTGGGCCAGTTAGTACTATGTGACAAATGTAGATTGTCGCTCATGACAGGAATATGTGCAAGGATTATTTCTAATCGTCATGTATATGTATTCTAATCATTTTGTAGAACGGAGGACAACCTAGAGGAGGAAGGTGAAGATTCGGCTCCACGATTGTCGAGCGCTTGTGAGGAGGAGACGACAGCTGGCCAGCAGGAGACTCTTCCTGGACCCAGACCAGCACCTTCCGAGCCTTCTGCAGCATCAGGAGCTGATTCCCCCCCCCCCGGCTCTACCCAGCAGGTCCACACGGGCAAATCGTCCTGCTGAGTCCAACATTAATGTCCAGGTTCTGGATTATTTATCTCGGGCCCGGCAGGAGGATCATCATGATATGTTTGCCCGTAGTCTGGCCCATTATATGCGGCAGCTACCTCCAGAACGATTATTACGAACGAGAACTTCGGTCGAAATCGTTCTGGAGCTAGCAAATTCCCTTCCCGATCCCTCTGTAATGCATGACGCACTGGAAAATCTGCCCCGCTATGGGCAACTATTTGTCCCCAACAACCCCACAGTTTCCCAGCCATTACCGGACCACCAACAAATGCCCCCCCCCAAGGGATCATTATGGCCCGCCAATGGCGCCATATGTGCCCCAGATTCAGGGTGAACCCAGCTATGGTCCTCCGGTACCCTCGCCTAGTCAAGCTGGCCCACCACAATGCCCTGGGCCCCCTTCCCAGGCCCAATATTCAAGGGCTCCTTCCCAGGGCCAATATTCTGGCCCCCCTTCCCAGGGCCAATATTCTGGCCCCCCTTCCCAGGGCCAATATTCAAGGGCTCCTTGCCAGAGCCAATATTCCGGGACTCCTTATGAGGGCCAAGCTACAAATTAAGCTGGACCCTCACAATACTCAGCCCCTCCTTATCAGGGACCTTCATCGCCATCAAGGCAGTATGTTAATTTATAGAAATTTTGTGATAGAAATAATTTTATTTTAATATAACAGAGAATGTATTTTCACATTGTGTGCAATAAAACACATTTTTGTTTTCAAGTTTCTAATGTGGCAGATTTAATTTTATTGTGCATACACATACACATAACACAATATATAGATAGAAAATCTTTAAGAAACATTAGTAACCACATAGGACACATATGAAATGTTAATTTTGCACACAAACACTGACGTTCAATACTTTTTATTTTTAGGGGTTCTTACATCAAAATGTAGGTCCTACGTAATTTTACTAAGTATGTTATATTATACATATATACAGAACATGTTAGACCAACAAATCTATACTCCTAGAACACCATATAATCAATATTAACACATTTATTTTACTCAGTATTATACATAAAATGATTTTGTAAAAATTATCTCAATCTGCCACATTTCGCACTGTAAAATGTTATGAAACAAAGTGTAGCTAATAGATAAATGAGGTATTAGTACATATTTCACATACCATGTAGATGAGACTATTTGGTAGCAAAATATGTAAGCTCGCAACCCACGTCAAGGGTCCTCATTATCTTGCGAGTCCCTAACTAAAAAATGAAAAAAGTAACTAAACTCAAACCATCCTGGTTAGGAAAATATACTGGCAAACACAAAAGTCCATGAATTGATGACTACTGCTGAAAAGGAAAAGAACCGATAGGGGACAAAAAATAATCCGAAAAAAATTCCCGCACTCTGAGTCCAGCATAATCAGATCGTCCAAGTAGTAAAGTCGCTCTTGGTGATGGTGTACTGTACACTTTGGCGTCCTCATCAGGTGTGGCCTCATAGGTGCGTATGTAGTTATGCAGCACTACACACGACTTGATGACCACATTGACATTTTGTGGTGCCAGCTGTATTGCCAACTGGAAAACCCGCCATTTATTAGAAAAAATGCTGAATGTGCACTCCACAAACCTTCTGGCTCTACTTAACCGATAATTAAAATTGCGCTTCTTGGCATCCAAACAGCGTCGAGGATAAGGACGCATCAGGTGGCTAGAAAGGGCAAATCCCTCGTCCCCTACAACCACATAAGGCGATGGTGGCCCAGTAGAGCCAGGAAGGTTTGCTGGCTGTGGTACGTCCAGTTGGTTGGACTGAAGCCAACGACCCATTCTGGAAGCCCTGAAGATGCGAGCATCTGCAGAACTTCCATAGGACCCAATATCTACAATTATAAACCTGTAGTTTGTGTCAGCCATGGCCAACAAAACTACAGAGAAAAATGGCTTATAATTATAGTATTGGGACCCTGAGTTCGGTGGCTTCTTAACCTGTATGTGCTTCCCGTCCCGGGCACCAATACAATTAGGAAATTGAGCCCTCTCCTGGAAGCCATGGGCTATATCAAGCCACTGCTGCCTGGTTGGTTGTGACAGCACTGAAGCCTTCAGTGTCAACCAAATGGCGGCACATGTAGCCTGTACCACGCCAGCAATTGTGGAAGTGCCCATTCGAAAAACAAAATGTAAAGACGAAAAAGAATTACCAGTCGCCAGATATCTGAAAAGACCCCAAAAAATTAGAATTAGACACTTTCATAGCATATGTTTATAAATCTAGCATATTACTTGACATTATTTAATGGAAAAGTGGCTGATAAATATAAATGAAACAAGCACATAGTGGTATATTTTTGAAACATATGATTTATATTGTGAGATAAAACTAAATAAGGAATAGCATTTAAAGCTTCATAAAGTTCAAGACAATTAACATATACACACACAGGTGAAGTGTCCTCATCATTACATGCTGCATTTGAATTATTAACCCCTGCGGAACTAGATTCTGGTGTGACTAATCTAACCACACACAGTTTATCACTAAAAATAAAGGCGTTAAAATACAGGTCTACTACATTTACGTACTCAGGCATATAATATGAAAAGTTTAGAATACATAGGCCATTGACCTAACAACTATGTATTGGAAAACAGGGTATCATTAAAGTATTACTCTGAGAATATATGTAGTCTTACCTTAAAGTAATAATAAACCGTTCTTCAGGTGACACACTCCGCCGCATATTGTTGTCCTGGAAAGTTAAGGAAGGCCTCAACTCCTCCAACAGACGATCAAACATAGACACCGACATGCGACAATAATTGAAGAACTTTGGAGGGTGTGCACGGAGATCAGAGTACAAGCCAACAAAGATACCTTTGCTGGCCCGCTGCGAAAGTATAGGATGCACCCACATACGCTTCCTCCGCGGCTCCTCCTCAATCATTTCTGGCTGCTCTCCAAAACAGCGGGAGACCAGCCAGTGCAAAAAGACATGTTCAGTGGATGACAGGGTGAAAGTGGACATCCTGCAAAGGATAATCCACTAACAAACGCACACACCAATCAACACACAAACCACTCCACCAAAAAATGGAGCTGTCCAACAAAACACTGCATGCTGGGGGTATTTATATTGTGTTTGCAGTTACAGGTGAATGTAGTGAATGGATCAGTTTTTTTCACGCGCGTGAAAAACGCATGCCATCCGCATGTCACACGCGCGGGAAAAGCGCAAGAACGCGACACAATCGCATACTGAACTGACAGCACTCGCATGAAAAATCGCAAGCTTTTCACTGAACGCACCCTGAACGCATCCGACAAAAAAACATGACACCCGTGTGAAGGAGGCCAAATAGTTCAATAGTGGCCTGGAGGTATTTCTGCTTCTACCTCACAGTTTTATTTTATTTTTTTGCCTTCCTCTGGATCAACTTGCAGGATAACAGGCTGAACTGGATGGATAGATGTCTTCTTTCAGCCTTATAAACTATGTTACTGTGTCACTATGTATGTTAGAGCTGCCAAAATGATATCCAGACTGAGGGTTCCTTCTTCCCAAGTGCATTATTTTACATTTGGAAACATTGAACTGCACTTCCTATTATTTGGACCATTTATATATTGAAGATAAATCTTTTTTTATGTTACAAACTCCTCCAGGAATATCAACCCTATTACACACTTGGTACATTTGGAATTTTTTTTTTGTGGAGATACTACTCTGACATAAAAAGTTATAGCTGCTAATAACATTACATATGCAAAATTGCTAAAGGGTGTCTGGTCAATTAGGCACAAAACTCTCAAGTCAGTAAGGGGTTAAAACCTTACATACATTGTGTTGTAATTTGTTACAAACTTCCCATGTGAATTTTATTACAAAATATGCAAGTTTTTTTTTAAATCACATGTACCAAGGGGCGTATTGGGACCTTAAAGGGAACCTATCACCGGGATTTTGTGTATAGAGCTGAGGACATGGGTTGCTAGATGGCCGCAATACCCAGTCCCCATAGCTCTCTGTGCTTTTATTGTGTAAAAACAAACGATTTGATACATATGCAAATTAACATAAAAGAGTCATATCTTACTTGTGTGACCAGAGAAGAGTCATATTTTCAAGCTCTGACTCATCAAGGTTAATTTGCATATGTAATTCAAATTAGTTTTTATACACAATAAAAGCACACAGAGCTATGGGGACTGGATATTGTGGATGTGCTAGCAGTGATCTAGCAACCCATGTCCCCAGCTCTATACCCAAAATCCCGGTGACAGGTTCCCTTTAAAGTCGCCCTAGAACAAAAAAGAATAAAGTGGCTCTATGTTGTAACATAGTAACATAGTACATAAGGCCGAAAAAAGACATTTGTCCATCCAGTTCGGCCTGTCATCCTGCAAGTTGATCCAGAGGAAGGCAAAAAAAACCTGTGAGGTAGAAGCCAATTTTCCTCACTTTAGGGGAATAAAAATTCCTTCCCAACTCCAATCAGGCAATCAGAATAAATCCCTGGATCAACGATCTCTCTCTAGTAGCTATAGCCTGTAATATTATTACGCTCCAGAAATACATCCAGGCCCCTCTTGAATTCCTTTATTGTACTCACCATCACCACCTCCTCAGGCAGAGAGTTCCATAGTCTCACTGCTCTTACCGTAAAGAATCCTCTTCTATGTTTGTGTACAAACCTTCTTTCCTCCAGACGCATAGGATGTCCCCTCGTCACAGTCACCGTCCTGGGAATAAATAAATAGATGACGGGATAGATCTCTGTACTGACCCCTGATATATTTATACATATTAATTAGATCTCCTCTCAGTCGTCTTTTTTCTAAAGTGAATAACCCTAATTTTGATAATCTTTCAGGGTACTGTAGTTGCCCCATTCCAGTTATTACTTTAGTTGCCCTCCTCTGGACCCTCTCCAGCTCTGCTATGTCTGCTTTGTTCACTGGAGCCCAGAACTGTACACAGTACTCCATGTGTGGTCTGACTAATGATTTGTAAAGTGGTAGGACTATGTTCTTATCACGGGCATCTATGCCCCTTTTGATGCAACCCATTATCTTATTTGCCTTGGCAGCAGCCTAATTTGACAGAAGGCTGTGTAACACAAGTAGGCAAGGTCAACACAAGTAGGCAGGGCCAGAAATACCACAGTCCAGCACAAAATGCCGCCCCAGGAGAAGCAAACACAACAATGCAGCACAAAATACCTCTCCAAAAGCTGTATTTCTGTGGTGCTAGCAAAAGCTGCTGTGATATTGTCCTCCTTTTCCATTTGTCTCTAATTAATATATAGAGCAAAGGGCTAAGGAGAAGAAACATGGGCCACTATAGCACTATGCAAGCCCTACGTTCAGCTTGCTGCCCGTTCTTTCAGCGCTACCAAACATACAGGAGAATACAGTACTATATACCTATTATTCCCAGTGACGTTTCCTTTAATGAAGATATTCTCTTTCCTTATCCTCTCTATTCTACCCAGACCACCAAGATGACTTATTTTAGCCACTCCTTGTCTCTGCAGAGTTTGCCATGTACCCATCTTGAATTTATAATTTTTTCATCATCCTCCGCACTTTTGATAGAGATGTGGACTACATTCTTTGAATTCAGCTAAGAAAGCTCCCACATACTTTAGCTCTCAGACAACACCTTATCTTCTCCAGAGCACAAAGGTTCCATCCTACCAAAGAAAACACGCATCCTTGCTACGTCATATATGCTTTTCTGTTGTTAGTACAGACTCCATTACAAGATGGCCGCTATAGCTAGATATTTACATACCAGAGATATTAAAACAATGCACACTGCGCAGATGCCAAGTCTTATCTCTTTTCTTATTTTCATATTTCAGCCAATGTAACAAAGCCACATGCCTCTCTGATAAACTACTGTATTTCCTCTAATAAACAAGAATTTGCTTTGAACCCAGTTTGTGTGTCATAGTTATTTTCTCCCGTGCACGTAAAACCCTTCGGTTACTATTAATTTGGAGCAGTAGAGCAAACGCAATCAGCCCTGATTGAGGGCATCTTTATCAGTTGGCGCACGATACGTGGGGCTCAAGAGAAGTAACGTCGCTAGCCGAAGTTTGGAGTTCCCAGAGCACGGTGGACCACGTTTGTGGAGGAGGACTGCAGCCTCAGAGACAAGATGAGAAAATTTTGGTTATCTCACCTGCCTCTTGCTGCTACACTATGCTGTGGCAATCTGTTCTGCTATTGAGGTTACGTACATAGTAGCAACTTCGGTTGATGGAAAATCCTGAGTTCCTAGAATCCTTCTTTTGAGTTTGCTCTTCTGTGTTTGTGTTTTGTCTGTGTGGTTTGTGTCAGGTACCTTCACAGTTAACGGTTAAGCAGAGCAAGATATTTCCCCTGGCAGGGGGACGGAGCCACATTAGGGGCTACTAAATTATCTGTCCTTTTTAGACAGAGGGCGTAGCCCCACGGTGCTCCGGGACTGGGATTGATTTAGGGGTTACTGATTTATCTGTCTTAGTGATGGAGGGTGTAACCCTGGGTAGACCCGAGTGGGACTCAAATTAATGGCCTCTAAATGATCCTAGCGATGGGGGGTGTGGCCCTTGGGAGTCCCAGGTGGACTATAAATGATCTACCTGGAGTGGCGGAGGGTTAGTCCTGGACTGGTGGACCAGACGTGGTAGACAGGGAAAAAAACTGTTCATTTTCTGCACTGGGGTGAGCTTTGTTTGGGAGCGTGAAGGAGAAGGTGCCAGCTTCTAGCTTGGTTGTATGTTAGAAGTAAGTGAATAAATCCATGGGAGACAGTGTTGAAGAAGTTGCAGGGATGAAGTATGGGAATCTTAACCCTAAGAGTACTAGTACGGTGGCACCCTGATTTAGGGAGAAAGCTCAGAGGAAGCTAGTCTGTTAAAGATTCAGAAAGACACATTGTGTGTATTTTATAAAGGACCATGGATGTGAAGAACTTGAAGATTACAGGATGTGATTTTAAATGGAGAATTGAGTGCGTGGAAGTGAGCAATACTAAGCATTGTGGAAAGTTGAGTGATGATGCAGTGCAGCGCTGATGAAGTATTGTGTCTTGTGTGCCTGTGTGCCTCGCACCGTGCGTGTCTCTGTATTCCGGTGAATATAGAGGGAGAGACAGGGGGCCGTAGCTGCACGGGGGGAGTGATGTCATGACATTAGAATGTATGATAGTAATAACACTGCAATACTAAGATATATTGGATATAATCAAAAGAAAATGTGCGTGAGGTACTGAGTGTGTGTGTGTGTGTATGGAGCACATATGTATGTTATTTGTATGTCATTTGTTAATAAGTTCAAACACTTGTGTGTGTAAAAGTATGAGAAAGTGTGCTATATGTCTGTTCGACATTGAATGTTATGTCTGTGTGGACCTGGAATCTGACTTTGTGTGTTGCCAACTAGAAAACTGACTAGTAGAGGAAGGTCACACAGCCAAGTTTACTGTGAGGAAAATCAGCTCTACTGATGTGATGATGAGGCCAAATTAAACTTTTCTTCTAGACTTCCAGATCCAGAGGAAGAGGCTCATGACTGTTTGCAGATAAATGTCACAAGGTACAGCAGGATTTTGTAAATCAGATCGTGTTCTCTTTGTGGATGAATTGAGGTATGGTCAGGATGGCAGGTACTACATAGGTTGGGCAGTGGTAATTAAACATTACACTAAAAAGCAGAGTCCTTACCACCACACATGTCTGCCCAAGAAGCAGAGCTAAGGGCTCTCTGGAGATGGCTTGCAGATATGCAGATGCAAAAACAGACTCAGAGGAGGCTAAAGGAAAAGCCAAGGCAGAAACAATAGCTGCCAAATTGCCTAGGCAGACCCCTGCCTTAGTGGACACAGCTCAGGTCCCTGAAATAACTCTTCCTGTCTCGCTAGAAGTTCTTAAGACCTTATAGAACCAGTCGGGAAGGAGGGAAGGAACCAGTGGATGTAAAAATGGGGCACTGCGAATGAGGAAGGCCTAACACAGTTCCAAGGGAAACTTTGCCTTCCCAGGTCCCTCTAATTTACGATGGCACAGGCAACCCATGGATTGATGCACCAGTCAGACACTGCTGTGTGTGATTTAGTACATAGCGCATGGTATGCCCCAGGGTTTGTGATTTAGTACATAGCGCATGGTATGCCCCAGGGTTTAGCACTGTAGCAGTTAGATATGCTCAAGGCTGTATGATTTTTGCCCAGAACAACATGAGACAAGGTGGTTAAAGTACCCCAGAAACACACGTCTTGCCCTTTATATCTGTTTTAACATTTGCAGACTACCTTGAACTACTCAAGGTGGGCATGTATGAGTATGTATTGATGTGTGATGACTTGTTTTCAGGATGGCCAGAAGCATACCCGGTAGCTAAGACCACAGCAAAAAAGATTATGGCAAAAGTTGTATGCAGGTATGGGATACCTCAGACCATTGAAAGTAACACAGGTGTTCACTTCACAGGTGAAGTGATGCAGAAGATAATTAGGGTTTTGGGTGTAGAACAGGCCTTACATATTTTGTACCATCCACAAAGCAGCTGTAGAGTAGGGAAAAAAGGAACTGAACGGGACACTAAAGGTAAAGATTAAAAAAGCCATGGCAGAGACTGGTAAGCCATGAACAGAGTGCCTGCTGGTAGCCGTATTTTCAGTAAGGCATACCCCTAACTGTGAGACAGGCCTTTGTCCCTATAAGGTCCTTTGTGGGTCAGGCCCTAGGACAGGATTGTATTTCCCACAGTGGCTCCAGATGCAACATGGCTGTCTGACAGATTATGTGATCAGTTTGCACAAGCATTTGACTAAAATACATTCTCGAGTTTTTGCTTAACTTCCAGATGTTGATAAAGCACCATGAACCCACCCACTTGTATCAATGACCAGGTCATGCATGCTCCAAAAGGACTTACTTCCTATTCCTGAATTTTATCTTAAATTATGTCATTTGCATTAATTGTTTGATGTGGCATGTACTTTGACCCCAGTGTGTGTGTCATAGATATTTTCTTCCGTGCACGTAAAACCCTTGGGTTACTATTAATTTGGACCAGTAGAGCAAACGTAATCAGCCCCGATTGAGGGCATCTTTATCACTTTCTCAACACAATCTCCCCATCCAGCTACCCCACCCTGCTGCTACCTCCAATACTGTGCCACAAATGCCACCAATGCTGTAATACAGCAGAAAAAATAGTGTCCTCAGTAGTAATAATACCCCCTATAGTGCCCCCAGAAGTAATAATGGACTGTATAGTAATAAGGCCCCCTAGCTTATAAATATATAGAAAATGAGCAGGGTTCAGGCTTCCCCTGGGCATCGGCCCGCTGGGAAATTTTCCTGTAGTGTCTATGGCAAGTCCGCCCCTGAAGGCATCTTATACAAATGAATATTACAAGGCATGCTGTGACCCAATTTTCATATATAGTCTAAGCAATATCCTTTCATGTTTACACTGAACACCAACATATACATTGACTGCAATTTAAGTTTTTCCTTATCTACATGTGTGGTGCCAGCCTATATTTTCTAAATTGCTATTTGAGAATTAAATTTATGCATTTAATCTTTCTCTGCCTCAAGTTTACTGATGCCTAGATTAGCAATTGCACATGTCTCCTTGTACCATGCTCTACTTGCTAATGTATTTATCTAAGAAGAAGACCAAAATGACCTGATGAAAAGCAGACATTGCAAGTTGTGCACAATCACATTAGGGATTTCCTAAAACTCATGCTTTTCCACCACCAGTGACACATAGCACACAATAATGACATTCATTTGGTAAGCAGGAATAGTCTGCATTCTAATTACTGAATCTGGGAAAACTAATCTGTACTTCAGCTAGCTCAACAGGAGGCAATTACTTAAAATTAGCTACCTTTTCCCGGTATGTGAATTGTTTTTTTATGTTAGCATTGTAAGTAACATAGGACTCAGCACAAAAAAAAAGTTTCATTTAATTACTTAAGAGTGTATGTAGTGGAAATTACATCTTTCTGCTTATGCAAACTAAAAGATAAAGACTTTAGACTTCTCTGCCTACCTCCAGCACATGATATTACTCTTCATGCTGCTTGTTTACTATCCAAAAATCAGATTAGCAGTTGTTGTATAAAATGGAAAACACATTGTAGTTATACTATGTAACATATGCAATACAATAAAAATGTACGTGTTCATGAATGCTTATTTTCACCAAGGGAAAATGTGTCATACAGGCAGCCATGGCTATATATAGGGGTGTCTCCCATTAACCCCCCACTAAAGAGATCATGGGATGCAGATGTCTGTACATGGGAGGCTGGGGCATAATGAAGTGCATGGAGACAAAAACAACTACATTCAGTTTGGATGAAAGCTATGCAACCTAGTCCTGTTAGGCCAGTTTCATACATAGTGTGTCAGATTTACTAACTTATCTAATAGTTAGACAGTGTAAATGAAGATGGTAATGTATCAAATGCTCTGCGCCAGAAAACTGGAATGATTTTGCCCGATTTGTGGGTAGAGTAGGCATTTGCACAAAATTTAGGATTCATTTGTACAATTTTTTAGCATGGTTTGCACTATGCCTGGCATTTTACATTTACTAAGGGCTTGTCAGATGTTTTGTGCGCTACATTTTTAGCCATCCTCTCTTGTTGAAAGAGACTCAAAGAATGAGTAAAATGCATAATAAATTTGGTATACAATATCTATGATATTTTTGGTGCAAATTTGGTACAAAGCATGTACAATGTTTTTTTTATTTTAAATTAAGCCAGAATTCTGTACATTTAGCATAATAAATATCCACCAATGTTTTTTTTCATTGAAGCTTTTCTGTTAATAAAACGCCACGACCAGATGTTAATTGAAAGCTGGAGTACTTTGCATCCAACTTTCACTGGGGTCATTGGAACTTATATAAAAAAGAAAAATTAAAATAAAGCCAGGAAAAACACTTCTACGGTGTCTCAAAAAATGCATGTAGGCCAGAAAGGAACATGTAACGTAAATCAGATAAAAATCAAATTAGTTTTCCATGTACCGTATATATCGCAATACTTAATTTCAATGCCCTCTACTTTGCTTCAGGAACAAAAAAATCCAGCACATGCACTACGGATAAAATCCGGCCTTTTTATTGTGCCTCTTTTAAAAATTCCATGAGCTGATCAGAGAGCTTTACGGTCTACGCCTTTCGACAAACTGTCTTATTCATGACCATTCTGTGTAGCAAAATTTATGAATTTAAAAAACCCTTCACCCACCTCAGACACTCCTCCGCTTCCATGTGTGGACAATCTTCAAATTGGTATCGAGGGTGTGTCTGGTGACATCATAAAATACAAAACTGCTTGAAAAGAAAAAAAAAGCTTCTACAAAGGGAAAAATTTATCAACAATCACATATAGTGGTTTTTAACCCTTTCAATACCAACAACTTCAAGATCTTCTGTGCTACCCCCATGTACGTCTCTGAAATGTCAAGACAACATGGAAATATTCACTACCTTCAAGTTTTAAATGTCTGAAAGGTGTATCCTATTCTAGTGTAACTCACATATTGAACACTACAGCTGCTGCAGGTGGCTAAATAAATCACATTGCTTGTGTAACAGTTTATATATGATTTAATTTTACATTTTTATCCTGTAGCACTGGAGATAAAAATTGGCAGGTTATACATACATTATGTCCACATCTGTAGCAGCCAGTAACGTTCAACCAGGTGTTACTTGCAGAACCCGTTTTCTCTGAAAATAAACTCGGAGACAGTGCTGTTGATATAGTTGGAGCTCTTTTGCTCACAACTTGAATTCCTGGTTCCAGTATTTGTCATAAATGATCATCTTGGTACAGAATTGGTAAATACCTGGTGATAATAACTGGGGGGAAGGGCTTTAGGGTCCCCAACCCAGATTTTTAACCTGCGAGTTCTAGGGTGCCCGCTTTAGATAAATTTCAAGAGCTAGTGGAGAGAGATCTCATGGCATTAGACCAGCAAGTGAAAAAGCAAAAAATAAATAGGGCATGGTGAGATAATCTCACCAGACAAGAGAGGAAAGCACTTAATAATTTATGGTATAACAGTAACTTGGTTATTAAAAAATCTGATAAAGGTGGTAGTATAGATGGATACAGGTTTATATTTGAAATGCAATGAGGAGTTGCTAGGGGATACATCCACATATAGAAAATTGAGGGTGGATCCCACTACGGAATTTGTTTTAGCATTATCCAAACACCTAGATGAGGGTGTTTCACTAGGTGTTTTGGATATGAGACTTAGAGATTTTTTGTTTGTGAAACCAGTAATTCCAATGTTTCATTCACTCCTCAAGGTACATAAAAAGATTTTCCTGCTACTGCGACCTCTAGTGTCTGGTATAGGGAGCTTGGCAGAACGTTTGGGAGCATGGGTAGATCACTTTTTGCAACTCCTTGTACAGCGTATCCCAAGCTACCTGCGAGGCACAAAACATGTTTTTGAGTTAACTGGTAAGCTTCGTGTACATCACCATTCAGCCTTTCCGTTCTCCTGCTCTGTTTAGAAGCAGGAGAACTGAAACGACACAGAAGGCATATAACTGAGCTGAACGGAGCCTAAGGACCCCATAGACTATAGTGGTGTCCGTTACGTTTCAGCTCAGAAGATGATTTTGGAGCGGAGACAAAATTTGTGCATGCAGGACTTTTATCTCTGCTTCAAAATCATCTTCTGAGAAGAAACATAACAGACCCCATTATAGCCTATGGGGTCCTAAGGGCTCCGCTTGGCTCAGTTATGTGCATTCTCCTTCCTTTTCATTCTCCTGCTCCTAAACGGAGCATCAATGGGTTTGAAGTTCTCCCCCTCATACGCAAATATTTATATGTCCCATTGTCAAGAACAATACCTTATATTCGAGGACAACATTTTTTTTTGTCCTCCATCGTATGGTATGGAAGTTTCATTGATGGTGTGGAACTCCACAGAAGAAGATTTTGTGAATTGCGTGAAATGCATGAACAAAAATGTCATGAATATCCAATTCACTTATACATTAGCAGTGACTGAGATTCCTTTTTTGGATGTTAAGCTTTCCATCAAAGGGAATGAGGTTGTCAGTAGCAACTACAGAAAAGATACAAGTAGGAATACTTTGCTATTGGCATCCTCTTGTCACCCTAAACATATAATCAATGGTATCCCTTTTGGTGAAATGATTAGAATCCACCGTGTACAGAGGACTCCACCTATAGAAAGGAAAGTGCACCATTATATAGAAGACTTAAATTAAGGGGATATAGTGAGAACTTGCTAAAACAGACTGTAGAAAAGGTGAACCTTTTGGATAGAATTTTTTTTATTTCTCAGGTAATAAGCAGTAGTAATGAAATAGAGGTTCATGAGAAAAAGGTGAGAGTACCTACTGTTTATAGCAGGCAGTTCAATGAGGTGCGGAACATTATCACCAGGTATTTACCGATTCTGTACCAAGATGATCATTTACGACAAATACTGGAACCAGGAATTCAAGTTGTGAGCAAAAAAGCTCCAACTATATCAACAGCACTGTCTCCGAGTTTATTTTTGGAGAAAACGGGGTCTGCAAGTAACACCTGGGTGAACGTTACTGGCTGCTACAGATGTGAACATAATGTATGTATAACCTGCCAATTTATTAAAAAAGCAAGAGTTTTAAATCTAGTGCTACAGGAGAAAAATTTCAAATTAAATCATATATAAACTGTAACACAAGCAATGCGATATATTTAGCCACCTGAAGCAGCTGTAGTGTTCAAATTGTTTGAAAACTAGAATAAGGAAACACCTTTCAGACATTTAAAACTTGAAGGCTTGAAGGTAGTGAATATTTCCATGTTGTCTTGACATTTTAGAGATGTACATGGGTGTAACACAGCAGATCTTGAAGTTGTTGGTATTGAAAGAGTTAGAGAGGGTACTTAAGGACACATGACGTACCGGTACGTCATGTGTATTTTCGACCACCGTTGAGCAGGCACCTTGGGTCAAGGCTCGGGGGAATCCCGTGACCCTCCCGTGTCAATTCAGACCTGCGGTTTGCGGCTTTTACAGGTTGCGGCGGACGGCGGTGCCATAGTGTCCCCGTGGGGCTGCAGGGGGACCTGATGGCATGGAAGGCAGCGCGATGCCTTCATGAGGCATCGGCGCTACCTTCCTGTGATGAGCCTGTGAGATCCAGCCCCCTGTATACATATTATGTATTGCTGTGTCCCTAATAACCTGCTCTATAAAAATATCACATGACCTAACCCCTCAGGTGAATACCGTAAAAAAAAAATAAAAGCCATTTTTTGTCACCTTACATCACAAAAAGTGTAATAGCAAGCGATCAAAAAGTAATAAGCACCCCAAAATAGTGCCAATCAAACCGTCATCTCATCCAGCAAAAAATGAGACCCTACCTAAGAAAATCTCCCAAAAACTGAAAAAACTATGGCTCTCAGAATATGGAGAAACTAAAATATGATTTTTTTTGTTTAAAAAATTATATTATTGTGTAAAACTTACATAAATAAAAAAAGTATACATATTAGTTATCTCCACGTCTGTAATAACCTTCTCTATAAAAATATCACATGACCTAACCTCTCAGATGAATACCGTAAAAAAAAAATCTGTGTAAAAAAAGCCATTTTTGGTCACTTTACATCACAAAAAGTGTAATAGCAAGCAATCAAAAAGTCATATGCATCCCAAAATAGTGACAATCAAACCATCATCTCATCCCGCAAAAGTCATACCCTACCCAATATAATCACCCAAAATTTGAAAAAACTATGGCTCTCAGACTATTGAAACACAAAAACATGATTTTTTTTATTTAAAAAAATGTGTAAAACTTACATATAAATAAAAAATAAAGTATACATATTAGGTATCACCGCGTCCGTGACAACCTGGTCTATAAAAATACCACATGATCTAACCTGTCAGATGAATGTTGTAAATAACAAATAAAATGGTGCCAAAACAGCTATTTTTTGTTACCTTGCCTCACAAAAAGTGTAATATAGAGCAACCAAAAATCACTTGTACCCTAAAATAGTACCAACAAAACTGCTACCCTATCCCATAGTTTCTAAAATGGGGTCACTTTTTGGGAGTTTCTACTCAGGGGAGCTTCAAATGGGACATGGTGTCAAAAAACCAGTCCAGCAAAATCTGCCTTCCAAAAACCGTATGGCATTCCTTTCCTTCTGCGCCTTGCCGTGTGCCCGTACAGTGGTTTACGACCACATATGGGGTGTTTCTGTAAACTGCAGAATCAGAGCCATAAATATTGAGTTTTGTTTGGCTGTTAACCCTTACTTTGTACCTGGAAAAAAATTATTAAAATGGAAAATCTGCCAAAAAAGTGAAATTTTGAAATTGTATCTCTATTTTCCATTAATTCTTGCGGAACACCTAAAGGCTTAACAAAGTTTGTAAAATCAGTTTTTAATACCTCGAGGGGTCTAGTTTCTAGAATAGGGTCACTTTTTTTGAGTTTTTACTCTAGGGGTGCATCAGGGGGGGTTCAAATGGGACATAGTGTCAAAAAAACAGTCCAGCAAAATCTGCCTTCCAAAAAACGTATGGCATTCCTTTCCTTCTGCGCCCTTCCGTGTGCCCGTACAGCGGTTTATGACCACATATGGGGTGTTTCTTTAAACTACAGAATCAGAGCCATAAATATTGAGTTTTGTTTGGCTGCTAACCCTTGCTTTGTAACTGGAAAAAAAATATTAAAATGGAAAATCTGCCCAAAATGTTAAATTTTGAAATTGTATCTCTATTTTGCATTAACTCTTGTGGAACACCTAAAGGGTTAACAAAGTATGTAAAATCAGTTTTGAAAATGTTGAGGGGTGCAGTTTCTACATTGGGGTCATTTTTGTGTGGTTTCTATTATATAAGCCTCACAAAGTGACTTCAGACCTGAACTGGTCCTTGAAAAGTGGGTTTTTGAAAATTTTGGAAAAAATTCAATATTTGCTTCTAAACTACTAAGCCTTGTAACATCCCCAAAAAATAAAATGTCATTCCCAAAATAATCCAAACATGAAGTAGACATATAGGGAATGTAAATAATACTGTAACTATTTTTGTAGGTATTTCTATGTATTATAGAAGTAGAGAAATTAAAACTTGGAAATTTGCTAATTTTTCCTTTTTTTTTGCAAATTTGGTTTTTTTTTATAAATAAAAATGAATTTTTTTAACTCCATTTTAACAGTGTCATGAAGTACAATATGTGATGAAAAAACAGTCTCAGAATGGCCTGGATAAGTCAAAGCTAAAGTTTTAACGTTATCACCACATAAAGTGCCACTGGTCAGATTTGCAAAAAATGGCCTGGTCCTTAAGGTGAAAATAAGCCCTGTCCTCAAAGAGTTAAAAACCCATTGCGAGGAGGAGATCTAAACAGAGTGCTTTTTAACAGGGAGTCTTTTTGGATTTTCTTATTACATACCATGATTCCAAATGGCATGAATAATAGACATGATCTCATCTTTGAATATTGATTTATATTTTGTATGACTATATGTGATTGTTGATTAATTTTTCCCTTTGTAGAAGCTTTTTTTCTTTTCAAGTAATTTTATATTTTATGATGTCACCAGACACTGAATTCCAATTTGAAGATTGTTCACCAATAGAAGCGGAGGAGTGTCTGAGGTGGGTGAAGGGTTTTTTAAATCAGTAAATTTTGCTGCACAGAATGGTCATGAATAAGACAGTTTGTCGAAACGCGTAGACCGTAAAGCGCTCTGATCAGCTCATGGAATTTTTAAAAGAATCACAATAAAAAGGCTGGATTTTATCTGTAGTGCATGTGCTGGATTTTTTTTTGTTCCTGAAGAAATAGTTTCCCTGATCCGGGGTTCCTCGCATGCCTATGGAGTGGAGCAGGTGAGCTGGAAATATTTTGCTGTCCCTCTACTTTGCATAATAATACTTTTCATGGGATAATCTCTTTAAACAAACATTTCAAGTCCCCAAAATAATAACCTCAGTGAGCACCTAGGCCTCTTTCTAAGGCAGTGACGTCAGCGTGCATTGGTCACATGGCCTAGGTGTAGCTCAGTCCAAGCCAAGAACTACACTCTACAATGTACGGCCCTGTGCTTGGTAATCTGTGCTCATGGAAGTCTATTGAATTCCTGGATAACCCCTCTCAGGACTAGAGAGTGTGATAAAGTACGTAATGGTATTCCTTCATTTTGCTCATAATACAGATGAAGTACAGATAACTGATACTCTTTTTTTTTGTCAAACATAATAGTAACTCTTATTACTGGTATTTGTTTTCTATTATCAGTCATATGAAGCTACAAAGTTAACACGGTTTAAAAAAGACATAAGTCCATCAAGTTTAACCAAGGGATAAGTGTGGACAAGAATCCCAGAAGGAAGACGCGAAATCCAGAAGGAAGAAGTTCATCCCTTTTTAAGTGATATGATTTCAAGGGACTAGACATGGGATGTGATCTTGTTTGACCTTGTGAGAAGAATGGAGTGTCAGTACTGTGTGGTGATTTACAATGCAATAGACAGTTTCATAGAAATGTAGTAAATAACATAGGTATTAATTCTCTCAATATCCCCTCCAGTTTCAGCCTCTAGGCCTCTGGATACAGTGGGGCTTCACTAAGAGGCCAGGGTTAGTTGTGACCAGAGAAAGCTTTTAAGAAGAAAGGGCGCCTCCACCGTGTCCATGTTTCGGTCCAAGCAGTGTTTAAATCCAAGGCAGCACATCACCACTGAAGCCGGTCATTGGCTACAGTGGATCATTTGACCATACCTATAAAGCACCTGATGTTAACACTATGGTGACCGGAATATGGACACAGTAGAGGCAGTTGTGGAGGACCAGACCGACAGAGAACTTTTGATTAAATGTATAGATTTGATTAATGTATTCTAAGAGCCTCATTTTCATAAAATGTGGCTTAGCAGCAGAAGAACATTGTATAACATGTGGATGTTTAGTCCATGTGTTGTTGCTACAATTGTTGTGTATTCCACCATCAGAAATGTCTTATTCATTTTTTCCTTACTGAGAAGAACCACAGGGATGTGTGTTTATGTATATAGAGGGAGGTGGGGGCGAAAAGTATAACTGTCAGCCAAGTGAGGTTGACAGCAATCTAATGTGCCATGCGGACAGCATTAGTATTATTTCCATTTGTGACCTAGCCATTATAGATAGATCACTGCTTTTTGTAATTAATCATGTTTTAAAATGGTAACATCTTCCTAAAATTTGAATTATTCATAAAACATATTTTGATATATTCCAAAGAAGTAACAATTAAAGCCACTAATTGCAAATTTATTTTTTCTCATTCATTGAAATGGCATAATTGCCTATAGCAGCCTTTTCAATTTACAGTAATTACAGGTATTATGTGCTTGTCATCACAATTGCTCTACATTATTATCAATCTCTTTGCATGTTCTGTAAAATGTAATTTTTTTCTAGTGAACAGTTAAATAGCAGTTTTAACTCAATATTTAAGCATTTGCCGTGTATTTAGTCTGTTATAAAATTAATGACTTAGTGACAGCTATGAAAATATCTGTTTATGACAAGGTAAGCAAGCCTGTGCTAACTAAATATCAAGCAACCAAACAAATGTAAAATTTCAGGTTAGAAAGCAGTGACCTGGCTTTATTCATTAGGTTATGTATATCAACTGATACATTTTATTTCACAATTTTTTTATTAGAAAATCATAGCATACATCATCTTCCACAATGTCAAATTACCATACAGTACAGTATAATTTGCTCATCACATTGCAGGATAAAAGACACTGGATGTAAAGTTTTCATTTATATTAAAGAAAAAAAACAAAAAAAAAAACAAGGCCGTAAGAGAACGACCAACAAACAAACAATAATAAACACTGCGCCACATTTAAAATCAAGCAGTAAAATTGAGGTATGTATCTTCTACACTTGTAGATCTGGCAAAGATGGATAGTGTTTGGATATATAAGACGCCCATTTTCGCCACCTTGCACTGACACATGATAATCGGCAAAGCTGTTTTGCAATCAGTAGTTCCATGCCATAATTATAGTGGACTTTAGCAATGATTTCTGGTATGGTTGGGATGTCCCTACTCTTCCACCTTTTAGCTATTGCAACTCTCGTTGCTGTTAGTATATGAAAAGCAATAGTGAGGTCCGCTAACTCTAAACATTCCAGCCCAAAGGAGAGCAATGCTAGTTCCGGGGACATGGGGAGCGCCTTCCCTATTACAGCACCTATAAGTAACAATATTGTGGACCAGAAACGGTGGACAGCAGGGCAGGTCCACCAGATATGCATTAAGTTGCCAACTGCTGATAGGCATCGCCAGCAAACATTTGAGGTGGTTGGATATATAATGGATAGGCGATAAGGGGTATAATACCACCTATAAAGGAGTTTTCTTGAGGCCTCCAGGTGGTCGACACACTTTGAGGTTCTAGAGCTCAGGGAGAAAACAAAGGCCCAACGTGCTGGCACAAAATATTTATTTAAATCTGTCTCCCATTTAGTCTGGAACGGGAATTTTGATATAGCAACTGAGAGCTGCAACCCCCTATAGGCCTCAGAAATACCTCCCTTCCGTATTTTGGGGTTTTGGAAATATGCAGCATACATAGAGGAGTGTGTAGAGTGTGTAATGTTCTTGGATGCTAGGAGGTGGCGTAATTGAAGGTACTTATAAAAATCTGACCACTGGACTTGATACCGCTCTCTTAAGTCAGTGAATGATATAAGGGCCTCATTGGGTAAAATTCGGGACACTGAAAGGATTCCTTTAGATTCCCATTGTGAGAAATCAGTATCCGGCAAGCAGGCACTGAAAGCTGACAACGGAGCATCCAAAATCCTGAGTGGAAGGATTTTCGGGATAAGGGGACACTTGGTCCACAAGGACATTCCAGCTTGACTAGTGATAGATGGAGATCGAGGGGGCGTTTTGGAAAGTAATCCCTGCCAAAGTAAGTGCTGCAATGAGGGTGCACGAGTTAAGCTAGTTTCCATTTGTACCCATTTCTTCGCTGTGTCATTAATCCACCAGCTTTTGAGTTGGTCGAGCACAGTAGCTTGGTAATAGGTAAGAAGGCATGGACATTCCAATCCCCCCAGTTTAACAGGCTTGTATAGGATATCAGCCGCTACTCTCGCCCTCTGTTTTTTCCATATAAATTGTGATATAAGGGCTTGGAGCGAAGCAATATATCTGCGGGGCACAATGACAGGCAAGTTCCTAAATAAGTACAAAATCTTTGGCAAAAGAAACATTTTGGACGCAGCAATGCGGCCCAACCATGAGAGAGGGTATTGCGAATAGGCCACTATGTCATGTTTAATTTGTGCAATGATAGCGTTGTAGTTAACAGACTGGAGGTTACCTAGGGGGAATGTGAGGGATATACCTAAGTAAGGAATACTTCCTTCGGCCCATTTGAAGGGGAATTTGGCACTTTTGGTATCTAGCAAGAGCCACATTCCTAGTATAAGCGATTTATGAGAATTTATTTTATAGTAACTCACCCGACTAAACTGATCAATGATATCTGAGACAGCTGTTAAGGAGGTTAAGGGGTCTCTAACTGAAATAATGACATCATCCGCGAAAAGGCTTATTTTGTGGTCTGTTTCACCAATAGTAATACCTTTAATGTTCGGGGACAACCTGATTTGGTGAGCTAGAGGTTCCATCATTAGTGCAAATAGGAGGGGAGAAAGGGGGCACCCCTGTCTTGTGCCATTAGTGAACCCAAAGGGCGAGGAGAGGGCTCCCGAGGAGTATACTCTGGCCGAGGGCTTGGAATATAACACTAAGATGGAGGATAGTAGCCTCGGTGGAAAACCAAATTTGCCCAGTACCGCTTCAAGGTAGCCCCAGTGGATCCGGTCGAACACCTTCTCGGCATCCAATGATAGAAGCAGAGAAGGCGTCCGACGTTCAGCCACCACCGACATAATATTCAAATACCTGCGGGTGCCATCCACTGTCTGTCGGTCCTTGACAAACCCGACTTGATCAGCGTCAATTAACGTTGGGAGAATATTTGTCAAGCGGGTCGCGATCACCTTAGCGTAGATTTTTAGGTCCACGTTAAGAAGTGATATTGGCCTAGAGATAGAGGGAACATCTGGGGATTTCCCAGGCTTCGGCAGAGTGACTATCAATGCATTTAGCATTTTTTCAGGTAGAGAGCCTGAGGATGCAGCATCATTAAATAGCCTTGTTAGGTAAGGAACTAGTAGGTCTTTATGAGCCTTATAAAATTCATTGGTGAGACCATCCGGCCCAGATGACTTGCCAATTTTCAGGGTTTTAATTGCTACAGAGATTTCCTCCGGAGAGAAAACAGAGGATGTGTCTAGTTTTTGACTGTCTGTCAATGAGGGTAAATTTAGATGGTCTAGAAATGTTTGTATAAAGGGCAAAGAAGGTTGAGGTGTGGACATGTCAGTTGAAAGGTTGTACAAAGATGCATAATACTTAGCAAACTCATTAGCAATGCCCTGCGGATCAAACACCCTAGACCCATCAGAGCAGGATAAGTAAGAAATTCTGTTTTTGGCATTGTGCGATTTTAATTGTTTAGCAAGTAATGCCCCCCCTTTATTACCCTGCCAGTAATGTTGAAGCTTAAGTTTCCTTAGCATCAAGTCGTACTGATAAGAATTTATATCATGCAGACGGGATTGAATTAACGTAATTTCTGCTGCTCTATGAGGCAGGTAGGAAGACTTATTTAAGCGGTGTAGTTCAGCTAGCTTAGATTGTAATTGGAGTGACAACTGAGTTCTGCATTTTTTATCATAGGAAGATTGCTTAATAAAATGACCTCTAAGAGTCGCTTTCATAGCACACCACAGAATACCTTCAGAGATTTCTCAACTGATACATTTTATATCTGAAGAAAGTGGTGGGCTTAAGGTGCATTTACCAGAGCAGAGCTAAAGCTGATTGTTGGGAAGGAAGCATTCCTTTCTGAGGTGAAGTGGAGGTGAAGGTCTGCATTTACATGCAACGATAACCTCCGCGGTATGAGGATGAGGGATCGCTATTGTGATCATCCATCCTTATACAGCTGCATTGTTTCTGGGAAGCAGATCACTGTTTAGACCACACAATCTGCTGCCCAGAAATTATAATTTAAGTGACTGCATGAACAACAGTTTCACCTGATAAACGATCGTTTCACTTGTTCATCGGGTGATCTGCTGCTCCTTTACGCAGGCAGATTTTTGGGAATGAGTGTTCGCAGGAACATTCATTGCTGATAATCTGCCCGATTATCTGCACGTGTAAACCCACTTTTAGCTATTGATGACCTAGCTTCAAGATAAGCTATTAATATCAGATTAGTGGGGGTCTGAGAGCTGGCACCCCATTATCAGCTGTTTTGGCCGCTGCCAGAGTGCCAGTATCAGAAAGTATACAGTAGACAGAAGGCTCCATCCACCTTATGGTTTCCAGTGCCAGCTTACTGCAGCTCACGTCCCATTCACTTAAATTTGAGCTGAGATGCATGGCCACTAGACAGTGACAGTGGCCTTATGCTTCCAGCTCTGTCCACTATATAGTTTCTGGTGCCAGTGTGAAACAGCTGATCGGTGCCTGAAGATAGGTCATAAATATTTAAGTGTGGGGAAACCCTTTTTATTCAGATTGCTAATACTGTATATCCATTATCTTTCTACTTGATGTCAGTGAATATAAATGATGTGGTCTACAAGAAGCAGCAAAGAATATAAAACACTATAAATAGCCCAAAAATGTGTGATCCACAGTGAGGCACAACTGGGTACATTCTACCAGGGCTTTTGTATTTAGTGTGATAAATAGAGTTGAGCGAACCCGAACAGTAAAGTTCGGGTTCCTACCAAACTTTTGGTTTTTCGGCACCCGGACCCGAACCCGAACATTTACACAAGGGTTCGGGTTCAGTGTTCGGCAATTTTTATGGTGCTTTTTGAAAGGCTGCAAAGCAGCCAATCAACAGGCGTCATACTACTTGCCCCAAGAGGCCATCACAGCCATGCCTACTATTGGCATGGCTGTGATTGCCCAACTGCAGCATGTGACACAGCCTCTATTTAAGCTGGAGTCACATGGCGTCGCTCATCACTCTGCTCGGATTAGTGTAGGGATAGGCTGCAGCTGCTGTGAGGGAGAGATCAGGGAGGAATCTTATGGAGAACTGCTTCTTTACTCAGCGATCTACAGCAAATGTGTTTTGTGGGTGCAGTGCACAATTATTTTAAGACTGCCCTGAGCCAACTACTACTGAAAACAAACTTTTTTTTCTTTCAGTTAGACTATACATAATCGGCAGCCATTTTATGCAACGATAGTGCACCAGCACAGGATATCTGCATGTCTGCAAGTCCAGAAATACTGCTTTGAGACACTGGGGTTAAAAAAAACCTCTGTTTCATATAGTGCACATCTAGGATTATCGTTGCATAAGTGACTGTTAAATTTAGGCCAGAAATACAGCTTTCTCATACTGGGGCATACTGGGGTGAAAAAAAAACCTCTGTTTCATATAGTGCACATCTAGGATTATAGGTGCATAAGGGACTGTTCATTTTAGGCCAGAAATACGGCTTTCGCTTACCGGGGTGGAAAAAACACTGTGTTTTATATACTGCACATCTGTGATTATAGGTGCATAAGTTACTGTGAAATTTAGGCCAGAAATGCAGCTTTTGCTTACTGGGGTTAAAAAAAAAACTGTGATATACTGCACATCTGGGATTAGAGGTGCATAAGTTACTGTGAAATTTAGTCCAGAAATATGGCTTTCTCATACTAGGGCATACTGGGGTGAAAAAAACCACATCTGTTTCATATAGTGCACATCTGTGATTATACGTGCATAAGCGAGTGTCACATTTAGGCCAGAAATACGTCTTTTGCATACTGGGGCAAACAAACCCCTCTGTTTCATATAGTGCACATCTAGGATTATAGGTGCATAAGGGACTGTTCATTTTAGGCCAGAAATACGGCTTTCGCATACTAGGGTGGAAAAAACACTGTGTTTTATATACTGCACATCTGTGATTATAGGTGCATAAGTTATTGTGAAATTTATGCCACAAATACGGCTTATGCTTACTGGGGTTAAAAAAAACCTCTGATATACTGCAAATCTGGGATTAGAGGTGCATAAGTGAGTGTTACATTTAGGCCAGAAATACGACTTTTGCTTACTGGGGTTAAAAAAAACCTCTAATATACTGCACATCTGGGATTAGAGGTGCATAAGTGAGTGTTATCTGGTATACCCAGGCCTCTCTGCCTAATCATATGCGTCTCACTTGATGAACCAATCTCAGTGTGAAGGCTTGGAACTTAAAGTGCAGGGAGAGTGTATCACCATGTACATTACGTTCTATTGCCATCAGTATTACAGGCAGTTGTAATTTATTGCTATCTACATTACTGTGCAGCACTAAGATTTAAAGCTAATCCTTTCTGTTTGCTGTGGAAGTGGCCCCATGATAGAGTGAGGAGGGGGACAGCAGCAGTAAGGCTA